>NW_027155284.1:35951-36216 GCF_002600585.1 Cystoisospora suis | reverse complement strand
GAGTTCGATCCTCGCAGTGCCCAACGTGACTTGTTATATCTTTTCAGCTCATGCTACCTCCGTCTTCTGTGGTTGGTGGCCTATCAAAGATAAAGCGATCCCCTGGAGTTGTCGTTCTTGACAAGAGGCGTTTGATTTGCAGTGTTAAGAAGTCTCCCTCTTCCTTCCATTCTGACTCTACCGTTTCTGCACAGCAGTGTGCCTGATTGACTGGCTAGGAAGATACGACGCAAAGTTCGTTTTGTGGGCACTGCGAGGATCGAAC
>NW_027155284.1:0-35883 GCF_002600585.1 Cystoisospora suis | reverse complement strand
AGTCTTGGCACTTGTCTTCTCTTAACGAAGTGTAGTACCTCAATGAAGTGCGCTACACCAAAGACATGGGTGTAGTGAGACCCCGACCTCAGGCTCCCGTCCTTTTGTTTTCGTCCCTTTCCTTTCTTCATAGTGGTTGACATGTGACTGTACAGTGCTGCTGCCGCACCAGAATTTTCCGCTGGAATTCTCGGAGGGACACAGGAAGCTTCTCAGGGTTGCCACTGTAGAAGCAGGTGCAGGGAGGGTTTCATGTTCATAGCACTCTCCCTTCTAATTCTGGCGGGCATAGAAAACGCGCCTTGGGCTGAACCAGCAGGCCGCCTCCCATTGTTCCAGGTCTGTCCGACAGTCGACACAAGGGAAGGGTTTCTCGTCTTCGCCTTCGGCTCTTTGGCTGGCAGGATGGTGCTTTTCCCCCAGTCGAAGCTTCGATAACAGTGGGAGCATATCTCTCCCGCCCCCACACATTGTCCCTTCTTTTTCTCTTTCTGTCTAACAGACTCGTTGATCGCACCCAGCGTGTCCTTTCGGTCTTGCCTCTTCACCTTCGTCCATCGCTTCAACTCCCGGTTTGCATTCTAAGCTCAGTGCGGTCTCAAGGTTTGCCTCGCCCCTACATGTATCTCACAGCCGACGAAGAGCAGCAGCCTCTCCGTCCAGGGACAACATTGGCGTTTGCTGATTTAACGGACTCCAAGGCAGTAAGGCGGGGCGAAGATCTTGATGATGAGGATATGCTCCTTACTGGGGCACCTCCTCCACCTTCTTCCCGGGGTGAGGAAAAAGCCCAAGGTGGAGACGAGGAAGAACAGCTCGAGAAAGACCTGCTGATGAAGCTGCAGATGCTTGGCCCAAGCATCATAGGGTGCTACACGGAAGCAGGAGGCGAGAAGATCAGTCTTAGCTGGAAAGATATGCAGGCTGTAAAAGTAAGGCTTTTTTTTTCTCTCGCCGGACAAATGCAGGAGAGGTCTCTAGAACTTTGTGCTTTGGCTGCGCGTAGCGACTATTACCTCGGGATGCTAATCGAGACAGACGACGTTCTACCCAGGCCTATGTTTGTCTATATTGCGGCCGCACCATTGTCTCTATTGCACCACATGGTTTTTTTTCTTGCCCGACGACCTGTTTTGCGGTTGGCATGGGATTCCTAGTAGATCAACTGATCTATAACGGTTTCTTGTTTTCCTTTCTGTTGAGGCGATGGTTCGAGTTTATACAAGGAAGGCTGTGCTCGTTCTTCTGAGGGCGACGTCTTTGACAGCACGTAGGAGTGTCGATGGCGTACGTACCTTTCTATTCTTAGACAAGCAACGGTACATATTGCATCTCTGGCTATAAGGCCGATTGTCGCAGGAAGCGCAAGGATGTCCCAGATCTCGGCCGATCAGAGGAACTCTGGTGACGCAGTTTTTTCGGCTTCTAGGGTATTGGTGGCGAAGATCTTCGCTTTGGCGCCCACCCTATCTTTTTCGATGGCGTCGTAGTGTTTATGAGTTCACCTCATAGAGAAAGGTCTAGTAAGAGGTACACCTGCCCCAGCTCACGGGATAACCTTTGTCTCTTTCTCTAAAGAGAGCTCACAGCTTTTTGTTGATTTCTGCAAGGACGAGCACACCGAGCGCATACGCTTTTTTGCAAGTGTTTCAAGTAGTTGTTCTGACACTCCATCGAGTTCACTTCTTCACTTTTCTCGCCTCTTCTTGTCTCTTGTTGGCAGGCGTTTGGACCTCCAGGGCTATGGGTATTGTGCTGCAAACCTGTATCTAGTCTTGCTCGGCACCTGAACATCTCGAGCCCCTTCTTCGTAACTACGACCTCAGCTGCAGCCGCGGCGTCCGGGCGCCAGGCAGTCGCGGCAGCACAGCGAGCAGCGCGAGACGCCGGTATCCCAGAAGGGACAGCGCGAGAACAGGAGAAACTGTTCTCGGCGTTGATTATGGTGCTTTCGAAAAAGAACATGGTGAGCTGCCTGGCAAGAGTGATGCCGAACTGTCTGTACAGTTGACGTGTCTCTTGTATGTAGAAGCCCCCTCGGGAGTAACTACTTGCGATAAGTAGCACAGAGAGCCTCGTAACCGTGGGTGGGAGTAGACAAGTAGAGTTCTACAGCGGCATACGGCAGCAAGACTTCGTGCAGCTTGCCTGGCCCTTAGCTTCCACATTGCCGGCCATCGTGAAGAAGACTTCCTGGGGGACTGAATGTGTGCTGGTGACTGCGTGGTAGTCCTTGTTTCTTCTTACTCCTTCCTGTTCACACCACTAATTTCTGTTGAGCGGAAATCTATCGGAGCACGAATGACGCATCTGTATGAAGTCGCAACCCGCGAAAGTCTAAGTCTTCGGGATTGTCGCGAAACTCGACTGAAGATCAAGAAAACTGGAAAAAATGAGCAAGTTGGCAACAATCTGACACAGTAGGTAACAAGTTGACTAGACTTGCGAAGCCAGCACTGCGGAGCTTGACTCACAGTACTCCCTGGCTTTTATACAGTGACAGAGTATCGTATCTCTGCACCACACCAGAGAACTGCATAGCTTTCAGCAGCCCGGAGAAAAAAGACAGAAGAGTCGTAGGTGCGTTAAAGAGCGGGACGTACACAGGTACACAAAGTATACGTAGGCGAAGTCGGTCGACGAGAGAAGAAGATTCTCGCCGTAGTAAGCCGCAAGGGAGGGAGCGTCTGCATGACTACTCAGTGCGGCTCGTGAGAGCGATTCCGGGCATCTCTAAAGAATCTCCTTAGTGTCTTCATACTGAAGTAATAAGGTGTGATAGTCGACACCTGAGTGGTGTGCTGCACCGTAGAACCTGCTCAAGTACTTACCCACTCCAGGCGTCATGTAACCTGATGTGGCTAGAGTTGAACTAGTTCATTCGTCTTCTCAGCGACACTCTGCTCTCTCCGGGCTCCTATTCATTACTGCTTTGGCATTATGTTGTGACATCTGTTGTTCTTTACGTATCTATGCTGGAAGTTGTGCTTTCTTTTTAGAAAGTGTGAATGAGTCTTGAGGCTGTGACTATGGCCATCTATGACGTGTGGTGGAGCAGGCGATGATCGTCCGCTACGTCCCAAAAAACAACGCTCTTGTTGGCCTCGCGGCCCTTATTCCCCAGGTTAGATCTTTTGATGTCGTCACGTCCACGGGCGAAATCTTCAGAGTAGTCAGTTAGTAGGGGGGGTTGGTAGCTGTCGCTCCAAGACGTCACGGCTTGTCAACTGGCGATCTCAATTTAGCATGACTCGTGAGCGGGATAGTACAGGATTCTTGAATGAAGATGTCCGAGTTAGGCTCCGGGCTTCAACTAGGTATCCACCAGAAGTGGCTCAGTCATGTCACTTGATAAACAAACGGCATCGTCACCTCTCGTATGTCCAGGCTGAGTCATTCGCGCTCGTGTAATACAGCACGTAGTATTCATCTTACGTACTCGTCGTCACCATGGAGTCTAGTGGTCTGACTAGACTTTGACGACGTCAGCCGTGCACCACCGCGTCTTTTTCTTGAACTCCAGACCCCTAAAGCACTCCGAGGCTGAAGTGTCCTCGATGGTAGACACCCGCGCTTGATGGATCCTCATCAGTCCAACGAGAAAGAACACGTGAAGCTCTGACGGTTGTATTCCACGAGAAGGCAGGTACCGCAGCTAAGCTAGAGAAACGTTTTGTGTTCGGCCAGTCGATGGTATCGAGCCTAAGGACAAGTCATGTTGTGTCTGGGTTTCTGTGTAGCTTGAAGAAGTGGATAGCTTCGGTAATACGCTACAGGCACCAGGAATGCATCTGCTCCGTTTGCCCTTCGCGGACGACATTCGGTCCTTTGACTTTCCCTGGACCTCTTTGGAGAGTTTTGATGGGATGGTAGAAGAAAGAAGTTTATTTGATACTGAAGATTCCCGAGACGCAAGTGGTGTAGACGACAAGGCTATGAAAGAGGAACAAGTGCGGCGGGCTATGGATGTCTTGTCAGGTGAGAGGCGAAGCAATCTGCGAGCTTCAGTCATGAAGTAGATCATTCGCTTTGTTTTTCAGCAGGACTTTGAAACACGCCCCTTTCGTTCTGAATGATGACAAGGACATCTGCATGGTGCGTATAGTTCGATGGCAATTTGTTCGCACAAAGCTAAGTGACAGACAGTCTTCATGGAAAGCCGAGGGTAGGAATGCAAGCGAAACCATACACTCGCGCTTCCTTTTCGGAACAGAAACACAGAAGCGCCTTCACCCAACAGGGTTCGACCCCTTCCGCCTTGTGCTTAGTTCCATGGCATTTCGGTGCGTTTCTTTTCTGGAACGTGCGGCGTCTCTCTCTCCGGTGCTCTCGTAGGTCTCATGGTAGACGACTTTCATCCTCATCAGCTAAGTAACGACGCCCTTCAGCGGCACTTCGCCATCATCGAGGCCTTAGCTTTGGGCATGTCCGAGCCCGACATTCCCCCGCCAACTCTTGTGCCTGATGAGGAGGTTTTGACTCGCCTCCGACCTCAGATTCTTGAATGGAAGAAAAGGTAAGCGTCCGGTGTGGTGGTGAGAAAAAACACGGCAGCACTTCAGGCAGGCACCTCCGGAAACGGGGCTGGAGCGGTCATGAATGTCGTGTCTGGAGTGTGGCAACCACGTAACTTGGTCGGAAAGAGCTGTTAGTAGGTTTAGATCAAGGAGGCCTTGTTCTGAAGCCTCCGTCCGAGACTAAGAAAGATGAACTCGAGCACAGCAGAGACACAGGACAGACGTAACACTGGGCGATCAGTGCTGTCCGGCAAAGAGGGTGAATCCAAGCGTCGCAGATCGACAAGGTAGAGCAAAAGCAGTCTGATCTACGTTGTCGTCGAAGATGTGCTGCTGTGTGGCGGGGAGCAACTTGGGTCAGAGCCTCTGTCCCCCTGTGAAGATGCAGCAAACTGAGTGTTTTTGTGCTTAAGTCTTCGGAACCTTACTCCGCGTGTGGAGATTAAGCACCATTTACGATGTGTGTTCGGAATGTGACCCGGACAGCGTCTACTGCAGCCGGGCGCACAGCTGGTTCCTTTTCCGTGTGAAAGCGTACTAGCTGCAGGAGCTCCTGGACGACTACGGAGTAAACGCTTAGTTTCTACGTGTGCCCTTTCCGCAGTGTATACGGAACTGATGAAGAGTCGTTTGTCCCAGCCACGCCTCGGTTGACGGGAACCAAGCGGACTGCTCCAGCAAACACCGGTCGCTCGTCGTCGTCCAAGAAGTCTATGAAGGACAGCAGCCTCTCTCAGGGCTCGCCAAATGCAGCGGCGCCTATACCAGACACAGAATTCAAGGCCTTATATCAAGCCAACAGAGTGGAATCGCTGACAGTCGCGAAGCTGAAGGCCTGGATTATCAGCAAGGGAGAGCATCCGCATGGACTGAAGAATGACCTTGTCGAACAGGCAAAGCAGATCTGGAATACAGAGAGCACACATAAGAAGTAAAAGGCTGGGAACAGCGCGAAGCAAACGGTCCGTCGCTCCAGTTTCTGCTCGGGCCTGACACCGGGTAGCACAGTGCTTAGGTGTGTTTCCGTGGTGCGGCGCCCATATTTGGTACTTTCTGTAGGGATGAAAAGACCCAAGACTATTAGCCACCAGATTTGAGAAAGTTGTTCTTTTTTTTCGAGCCTGTGCGCAAGGAGCGGAAACCCGTGTCGACTCTGTCGTCCGTCAATCACACTTTGCCTCGGTGAGTACGCCGTGGCATGTCTAACGCGTGTTGGTTTGGTTGGACATACGTTTCTTGCACTGACAGACGGCCTCCAGAAATGCGGAGACACGTTTAGCGTAGGCAGTGAAAACCCCTGTCACCCAGGGGTACGAGCCATTGTGCTTACTTATAGAAGGAGTGCACCAATCTACGAGACTCGGCCCTCGGCCGGCCGTGGCTCGAGTGCCACCTTTCGTGCAGTACTTCGCCTTGAAGCTGCCCGGAAGGCGTGGGGTTGTTCAGATCGAGGCATCGGCCATTGTGTAGGTCGTAGCGGACACCTGTTGCACAGCCCGCTTTCGGACACAGGCCTCTCCTGTAGGACGCCGGGGTGCTTTGTCTGGATGAGGAAAGCATTTTGTCGAACGCGGAACATCAACGGCTGCCTCTAACGTTGCGAGTCGGGACCAGGCTCTTCCACGCGTAGTCTACCGCCAGTCCAGTCATGGCAGTGACAAAGTCTTGGGTCCACGAAGAGAAGGACTCGAATGTCCTTTGTTTTATGTACCACAAATAAGAGGAGGCGGCGCTGGCAACTCAGTTTCGCCAAGGTAACTATTTGATCCTCACTAAAGTCTTAGGTGTGGCTGATGCTTAACAATCTGCGACAACGGGTGGCAGACAACAAACTGCCGTTCTTGCTTAGACAGCTTTCTAGCCGATCGGTACGTGTCTCACCACTCCGAGCCATGGTCCTGCGTTGTGAATCCCACGTCAGAACTCCGGGGAGCTGCGTCGCCTACGCAAGAAGTGAGGAAGACGTCAGGTTAATCTCCGTCATCCGCAGGTGGGTTCGGCGTTTCACGTGGATCTCTCTACCTCGTAACTCCGTCAAGATGCGTTCTGTGAACAGCTCTGTCTTCGACCGATGAATCGGCCGCACCTGGCCACGTCTGTAACTGTTTTTGTAAAGAACGTATCACCCGACTTCGTCGACATTTCCGGGAAGCCCAGAACAACCGCACGTTGTTTGTCAGATTGCGCAAATGCTGACAGACAGAATGGCGGGAATCCGTGTTTCTTGGAGACAAGCTTCACGGGTTCCCACTTGGAGATGCTACTCCGGATCTGTATGAGGGGGTTTAGGGTAAATGCCGCATGAGTGAACAGCAGTTTTCTAACGAAGCAAGACTCTTGATCCCTTTTCCCGGCTTTCCATGGTTCCGACGTATGCTGAACCATCAAATTGACATATACTATGTGCGGCTAAATTCCCTTTGACTGTTGCTTTGATATCTCAAGACGTGCGGCACTGACCTGCGACTAGGCCAGGAGGACTGTCCCCCAAGCCTGTGCCTTTGGCGTATGAACGCCCTCTCTCCAAACACGTGGAAGCACGTGCGCATGAAAGCACGATTTCGTTCCCATCTCGGAGCGTCTCTTCACCCGCTGGCACGCGCGGTGGTGTCTAGATGATCGGGAATACCTGGTCTGCTTCTGGTGGTGAGGCTTGTCTCTCCCGCAGCGGTTCTCAGTCCGGTAGTTCGTTCCGCGCTCCGGTTCTAGGATCTTTTCATCTTCTGTCACTTCAGCCCACCGGTGTGCAGCCGTCCCGTCCGCGGGTCCTCGTGACTGACCGAAGATAACGCTCTACCCAGCGTGTCGGACTCCTTCTTCCACATTTAGGAGGGACGGCTGCATCTTCTGGCCCCAACAGTAGTGCTGCCGCCGTTATCGAAGGAAGCTGGGCTGTTAGCTCGCTCTCACGAGCAGAAGTATCTACTGCTGTCGCTGTTCGATTTTCTTCTTGGGCAGATGTCACATCTCACCTTCAGGTGCTTTCCGATTCTGGGGGTGGTGCCTGCTGCTCTTCGGCCTCCTCGCTCTGTGCTATCCTTTCTCCTGAAGACAGTTCACCCGCTGCCGGGGCAGTACTTCGGTCCGGTTCCTCTTTGGTAACGGTGTCTTCCGGACAACTCGTAGGACCTGAGCGGTGTGCAGCACCTTCAGATTTCGGTAGCGCGCTGGCTGTCAGTCCACCCGAGGTTGCGCTATCTGAAAGGGCCGCAGCCTCCTGATCTGTACGGACAAGACCCGAAGGAGCGGCCGAGGCCGGCACCTGGGTTCCGTCAACCCTGTCTTCTAAAACTGGTGGTTCCTCTTGCTCTCCAGCAGCCGCGACTGGATGCTCCGCCGGCGGTGGGAAGCCGGAAGGCGATTCGTGGGGTTCGACGGAAGTGATAAGAAGGCCGCTGACGATTTGCTTCGCCTCCAGAACTGGTGCCAGGCTTGCGGTGAGAGGGTATGCCTGAAATGAAGAGTCCGTCAGGAACATGGTTGATGAAATGTAGCAAGTGCGGTTTACCCGGTCATAAGTCAAGGCGGATGCCCGACCCGAAATGCGAGTCCGTCTGATGTGAAGACTACAAGTGGGTCTCCCTCTAAGCGCAGCAGACGGCGCACCATGCAGGCCAGCTACTGCGTGTGTGTATGTGCAACTTTCGCCCAGACGTCCGTCATCACTAGTATTGCTTTTACCGTTGTACACAGAATTTATTGCGGTTTCGACTGGGAGAGCAGTATGATCTAAACGGTGTCTTTTCATGCGCCGCAAACCCGGTATACCAGATGAAATTCCCCATTCTCCTTGATGCAGAGATCGAGCTGGCATACCAGGACGGCTCCTTGGCGAACGAATCCGATAGCCTCGAGAGCGGCAACCATCTCCTCCATCACGTTCTCGAATCTCTCTGAGGAACAACCAACAGTACCGCAGTCTCGTATTCTTTGCGACCGGAGCATTTCCACTTCGATATGCAGCCAGGGTAGTGTTCCGTGACAAGACGTGGTAATCCCTCACTCCAGAAGCCGGGAGCTGACAAACCCATTGAACCAGGTTAGATAAGGCCCCCTTCTTGGTTTTCTAGCAGAACCTTCTCCTCTATATGGTACGTGCAGCTGCCCACAGTTGTGGCTGTTGGAGTCTAATGTCCTAACAGCACTGAGGGCACCTCGTAGCATCTCATCCCCCTCGTCACTCAGCAACAGTCAACGCTCTACACTTTCTGCATAGGCCCATAGCAGAAAACAATAGTACACGTGCACGC
This sequence comes from Cystoisospora suis, assembly GCF_002600585.1. NCBI lineage: Eukaryota > Apicomplexa > Conoidasida > Eucoccidiorida > Sarcocystidae > Cystoisospora > Cystoisospora suis. The sequence goes on along the minus strand of NW_027155284.1, from coordinate 27,116 downwards.
TGCTCTTCATCCATGTAGGACTCCGACAGCAAGGACGGCTTGACTACCAGGATGCCTTCGCCAATATTCGGCGTCGGCGTAGAAGCGTACCGTGAAACCGTGGAGACATAGTATTGATCCGCGAGTATTTAATTCTCGCTTCCTGCCCCTCTGCTGAGCAGAGATTGGTCAGCATGAGCTGCACCCAAGAACAAGCAGGCAAAACAACAACTCCGCTTCGACTGGTGTCCAAGTTTCTCCCCTCTTTTTCTGCATGTGAAAGCCGCCAGCGGCTATAACCGGAACGGTCGCGTAGATTCCAAAGACACCTTACCCTGCTCACTGGGAATGTGCGGACAAATACGTCTCAGCTTAGCAGACGACGTGGCAACGAGTGTGTCTGCCAGTTACTAGTGACGCGAAGGCCACATAATTTCAAATACGACACAGAAAACGGAGAAAGAACACGCTTGTGTGGGAGGTAACCATATAATTTCACATGAAGGTCGGTGCAGCACTGGGAACCTAGAGTCAACTACATGCACCTCGAGATGACCGCTGGTCCGGTAGTGGACGCATCTCTGCACAAAACTAAGAACGGTCCTGCTTGCTTTCGCGCTCACGAGGAGTGTCCCAAGTGACTTCTTTGGACCTTCTTTTGAGCGGACGAAGGAGGCAATCACAGCATTGAGCGCCTGAAGAACATTCTCCCTGTTGAGGGTCGATTCAGAATGTCTTCGGCCGCCTGTCGCCGTCACAGGCACGAAAGCCTCTTGCGCGAGAACTGCCTCGTCGGGGGCTCTCACGTCCAGCGTCTCCTTGGTACTTTCCCCGGCAGATACCGGTTTATGGTTGTGGTCGTCTTCGTGCACCTCGCCGCGGTCCCTGGGCGTGTGACCTGCACCGCTTTGTTTGTTATCGTAATCCTGTGGGAACCATCCGGTGTCCTCTTTCTTCCTGACGTCTAGGCTTCGCTTTGAAAAAGCCGATAGTTCTGCTTCCGGTGGCTGGTCGGATACACAACGGGTCCACCACGGCTCTGCTACTCGGTCGGCTTGTCCAACCCCCGGTGAGGCTGACCGGCTAGTGTCTCTTTTCAGGCTGGTATCACGTGGTTGAGACCCTGGCGCGGCGTCCTCGGCTGAGGTTGTAGAACTGGAAAGCTGCTGCATACGTCTCGATTTCTCTTCGGTGTTAGCATTCATAAGAGACTGAAGAAGACTATTAACTTTTTGGAGTGTTTCTTGTTGTTGCTGCATCACTCTAAGAAGCTCTCCCTCCCGGCGCTGGAGAGACTGTCTCAGAGCTGTCACTTCAGACTGGAGCCCAGGGCTCGCCTCTTGACCCCTGTTTCCTTCGTCTGCTTCAAGCCAGCTGGAGGTAAGCGGCTGTTTTGAAGACGTTCTGCGCGTCCTACTGGGAGAAGAAGATGCATGGGGGCGTCGAGAGCGATAATGAATCGAGCCGCCGCAATTTGAGGGGGAAGACTGCTCTGATCTGTCTTCTTCCACGTCCTCCGCTGAATCCTCATCCGCGTCTTCGTCTTCTTCGCTCTCCCCCTCAGTCATGGGAGAATGCGTACAATCACGCGCTGTAGACTCCTCGGTGGAGAAGAGGCCAGAGAACGCTTTCGTCTGAACAGACGGCCAGCGCGCAAGCAGTACAAAACTCTCTCGCCTCTTCCGCTCTTGCTTACTCTAGAACGCAGCAGATCAGCTGGAGCTCACTATAGCCGAGTATCCGGAAAAAAAAATAGCCACTACTCCAGACCTCGAAACACTCGGTGGTCTGTATTCCCGTTGAAACACGAACACCTCTTGGTCTCTTGCTGTGGCGTTAGCGCGGTGTGGGATACCCGGATCATGACTTCGCTGCTACCAGAGAATACTGTGAAGAATACACAGCTGTGGCAGAAGGATAGCGTTTCAAGGCAGTCTTTTCGTTCTAATGATCACTTCTGTGTCATGCGGTCAAAAACTGGACAAAGGTTGCTGTTACACCTTCTCGTAACAGGCTCAGGTATCCCCCAGAGCCTCACCGGAAAGAATCTCGCAGCAGCCGCGGCGCTAAGGGCGCCGGCCAGAAACAGTGCGATTGCACTAAGCCATTGAGAAAATCTTGCTTGGGTTTCACCTCCCGCTCCTTGGTTGTTGATCGCGAGGTTTCTCTCGCCAACTGACGAGGCGACTGGCCAGCCGGCTGCATTCCTCCTTGCGTCTTCCTCGGAGGCCAAGTGATTGAAGAAGTAGGGAGAGTAGGCTAGAGAAGGGTGCAAAGTGCCTTCGCCCCTTCCCGGACCTCCCTGAAGAAGAAGATTCCCAGCGGGTGCCTGTATGACACCACTGGTGCCAGCTGCAACATGCGGGACCGAGTTTACATTGTGTGGAACTGCGGCTTCCGGCGGGTGTGCTACTCGGTACGGCACAGGCACTGGTGGTAGGGCTGCTCTCCGAAAGGCCTCGGCGACTTGCTGATCCGTAAGACCTTTACTTGCGAGAAAGGTCCGCTTTGTTTCCACCGGCGCTGATAGGACTGGCAAAGCAGGAAGTTGACAGAAATGCGAAGTGCAGCAAACATGCCAGCGGGGTCCTGCAACACGTAGGGTTACTCTTAAAAAGGTCGTGCACGATCGGGCCCAGGCCTTTCCGAAATGGTCAGCCTGTCCGCATACACACAGCTCCGGCTGGAGTGTCTGTTAGCTGGGTGGCGTCGTGAGATGGAACACCGGCACCACAACTGTTACGAAACGGAACATAGAGTCGCTGCGTGACAGAGCACACTCTCCAATCAGCCACTGCCTGGCCCGTACATTGTCCTACCTCTTACTCAGTTCCTGGAAAACCCTCTGTCAGGTTGTACGCATTTACGGCCTACTGTGGATGTCACCCCGGGCCGATGTGTAGTGGAATGCCAAAAGGAGGATGTCACACTGCAGTTGGAGTGGGTACGCAGTTGAACAATGCATACCCGTCTTCTCTACAGAACGTCTGAGCAAGGATCTTTTCAAAATGACTGAAGTAGGGAGCAACCCATTGGCCCATACCAGAGGGCTGCTGCAAGAAGCGAACAGCATTAGAAATCATCTCGTCCCCGTGCTCAAACAGCGCAGCTGTTTGCAGAGCGCCACGGTCTGGTCTCCCCGCGTCAGGCGGATATAACCTTAGTTCCGCACCAACGCCTGAGGGTACCGGTGGCGCAACGGTCTGGCCCCGGGCATCCGTCAACATGACACTAGGCGGGGGAGGCCGAATCCAGGATTGGTTGACTGGAGCAGAGGCGACAGCGCCGCCAGTTGGGTCGGCAGATGTCATCGGCGGCACCGAGTAAAAAGGGTCCACTCCGCCGCTTGGCACGAAAAGCGCCGGTTCAGCTGCCGCCGTGGCCGGAGTTGCCTTGGGCAGTGTGGTGGACCCAGCGACTACGCGGCCAGCCTGGTAAGACATGTCGGTGTTTCCCGAAAGAATGCCCGATCCTCCTCCGCCAGATGGTCCCGATGAAACGACGGTGACTCCAGGGGCACTATGGGCAGCAGAACCAGAAACAGGATGGGGAGGCAACGAAGCGGTCCGCATATCTTGGGATGACCCTACAGCAGGACCGTCCGTGCCGACACGGCCGCCAGGCTGCACTGATGATGCAGCAGATGCATCTTTGGTTGGCCCCGAAAGTGGGTTCTCCATGGACCGGATGTCGGAATCGAAGAAGGCGGTCGAAACAGAGTTGTAGATACGACAGCTGATTGTTTTGTGGCCGTCTGTGGCCGTATCTCGAAGGGCCCCTCTCGTTGCTGGGCGCTGCGGGGACGTTCAAGACACCACCACGCTATCGTGCTCGTGTCGTGAGGCTGAAGTATGGTCTTCTTTCGAGCTTGCTACTTGACCAGTCATTCCCCAGGAGGCCTGTAGTGCACATTCGAAACGTGCGTTCAGATGCTCGTTTTGTTGATTGCCCGCTCAGGAAACAGTCGTCGGCAGGTCGTGCATACGGCGCAGCTCCGCCGGAACAAACCCGTCGTCAGGAGGGTGGCAGGGAGAAACGACGAAGTGAGTAGTCCGACAGACAGCAAAAGAGATGTTACGGTTTATCGCTGTTCATGGCACCCTTACAAGAAAGATGAAACGACTGTGAAGCCAGCTTCAGCTGCAGATCGTCCGAAGTAGAACCGAGCTGAACAGTACAGGGTCCGCTCTAGTGAAGCAACGAGCATCGTCATGCAAGAAAAGCGGAGGCTCCGGATTGGCGCAGTGCTACGAGGGCTCCTGGCTGTTTTCTCCCTTATTGCGGAGAGGCCTCAAGAAGATGCATACTTCCGCTAGTTTGGGGCGCGCGAGGACATGACGATGGCCGCTACGCACAGTCGAGTCGCGCCAAGAAGCGGGAAGCACAACCGAGTGCGTTGACGAAATAGAGTCAAAAACACGAAGCAGTGAGAAATCCAACCAAAAGTACGGGCAGTAATTGTCCTCTCCGCAACGCCAGCTGTTAGTGGCCCCCAGCTGGGATTTTAGGTTTGGAAAGGGCTGCCCTCGCAGTCCCTTTTCACCAGCAAAAAACACAGAACAACGGGAGACACCCGCTAAGGTATCGCTCTTAACAGGAGGTCAGTTCACCCCTACGATGGAGTCCAGTCCCTGCCCCGCTCCTCCCCCCCCAAAACAGACTGTCCGTTATTGTACCAGTAGAGCGCCGTTCCGTCGCCTGCTCCTGTCCACGTCGGTGGAGCGCAACATGCGAGGCCTTCCCTCATTCATGGGCTTAGCTGCTTTGAAAACGTTTCCTGTGAGCTGCCTCTGCGGAACGCCGCGAGGCTTGAACCCAGTACACACCGCCCCCGGTGTGGCAATTACCGAGCAAAAACAGCAGAGTGTCACTAGCGGCTGAAGCATCCGTAGCTCGTACTCGTCGGGGCCCCTGAGTCTCCGTAGTCTCCGTTCTCGCTTTCTGAGTACGGCCAACGCTCCGGCACTTGCTACCTGTCGGAGGATCAACCGGATGCGGCGCTGCTTCCGCGATCAGTTTTTCGCGTCTGCTCTGTCGGCTCTGCCCTCCACGGACATGGGTAGTGTGCTAATGCCGTGGGTTGCACGGCCGCAGGACGCGGGTTGGTGGCCGCTTCGAAGCTTAGCGCACACAAACGATGTTGAGGGACCCGAGCAGGACGGAGATAGGATCGGACTCCGTCAGTAGTCAGCAACCCTTTCTCCGCCGGCAGGCCATGGGTGTGCACACATCTGCTTGTCTCCCTCTTCTGAATAGCGTTTCCTGCATCGCCGTCTCCAGGCGTATCGCGCGCGCGCCTGTGCGACGCAGGGTCGCTTGGGCTCAAGTAGGCCTAAGAGACGCCCGATGTGTGCAAACGAGTGTGAGAGCTGGCCACGTCTCTGTAGTCTTCCTTTGTGCTGTATTCTCTGCGCACGGGACAGTCGAACCGTGGAAGGAAATTGTGTTATGATCGAGTGGTTTCCGCGCCCCAGTGACAGGTGACCGGTCAGCCCGTTTGGGCGGATACAGCGTGTCTCTCTTGTGAGACGGCGAGCTTCGAGCGAAGCGATGTGCCAGTCGAATTCCGTGTTTCCAAGCTTCAGTTTACTTGGTGTCAACTCCAGGGCAAACTTTTGACCCCGCCGTTTTCCTGCAAGAGCGCGGCTTCCGACACTGGCCAGCCAGCCAAAGCCCGCTGGCGCAACTTCTCGACGGCGGTCAGGAGTGCGCTGGCAGGAAGAAACTCCCGTTATACCGTGCCCCTTGTTTTTTTTTTCTTGTGTTTTCCGCACGGTGTCTTCTCACTCTTCTGCTGTGTGTGAGTGGGGGTGTGGCACCTTGATTGCGAGGGGCTTCCTTGCTTTGTCTTTAGGCCCACCTCTCCTGTGGCAGCGGCTGTCCGGGGTCGTTACGTACCTGTTTTTAGCCCGCCTTCCTTGTGTCACTGGGCTTCCTTGGGTCACTGGCCTTGCTGGTGTCGTAGGCGTCCGTCTCCGGGTTGCTGTGTCACCAGCCACTTCGTTCTTTTGTTGACCGCGTGGTCATCGTACGTTCCGCCGCTCCAAGCTGCCCGCACCGTCATCGATGTGAAAAAAAATCATGTCTACCACCTCCGACCCTCCGCCTAGAACGCCTGTCTTCAACCCCCCTCGCAGCTTGCTTTCTACTGGCTCGTCTGGTGTTTCTCCTGGGACAAACGTTTACGTGCAAGTGGAGCACACCGGGAAGCAGGCAGCCCGCGTTGAGGGAACAGAGCCAGAACGGACAAGAGACGCTTTCGCTGCAGTCGAGCAGGCTGTGAAGAAGGCGGACGCTGCGGCTGAGGCTGCTGAGATTGAAGCTGCGAAAGCGCGCGACGTCGTCAGGACAGCGGAGGATGCGGCCAGCAGGGCTGAGTCCGCGGCGAGGCAGGCAGTCGTTCAAGAGAGAGTAACAACAGCTGTGAGCAAGGAGACTGAAGATATTATCGCGGACACAGAGAAAGTGAGTCATACGGCCGGACAGTACATTTTTCCTGCATTACTCTGGTGATGTCTTGCACTACGGATCTAGGCAAGCCTCATACCGAAAGTTCTCTGGAGGTGAAAAGTTTGTGCTGTACTGGTCGTCTGGTGTCTGGGTGCAAGACAAGGTGGCAGGTCATCTCAATCTTTGGACAGGGGGAGCTCCAGTGTCTGTTGGGACCCCTCACATCGTGCTCCGACCCGTGGTGATGAGAGACCTTTCGTGGCTTTGTACAACTTGAGATCCTGACTGTTGCTCTCTGGCGTCGCCTTTTTCTCTTTCTTCATGATTAAACGGCTTGTTGCCCGTGGTATTTTCATATCTATTTTTAACGCTCATTAGATCGCACAGCTTCAAGGCCGGAGACCCCTGGACAGTGCTAGAAGTATCCCGTGTGTATATAGCACTTGACAGATCCCACCGACGCGCGAATAACTGCGTGCAAGCGTGTAGAGAGTTGATCATGGTACCAAGGCTGCAGACTTTTACAGCGTTCCTGCTTCGGCGCTTGGCTTCTTTCATTTCAAAATACGCACTTTTCTCTTTGGCCGGTCTGGCTGGAGTGACACGCTTCATTGTGCCGTGTTAGAGGGATGCGGTGTAGTACTTCATACAAACGAATCTCGGGGGGCAGGTGAACCCCTTGTGTGTATGACGCCAGGTTGTCAAGGAGGCGGAAGCCGCGGCGTTGGAGGCTGAGGAGGAAGCTGCAAAAGCGGAGAAGATCGCAGCGGAAATTGCAAGTCAGAACAACCCGCCAACAACTGAAAGCCCCCCTTTAGCGAATCCTGCGTACGAGGGCTCGCATCTCCGCCAGGGTGGAGTAGGTAAATGAGTGTGGGAGAGGAATCAGGGTGACTTCACGGGGTACCTCCGAGCAGCATTACAAGGCCACCTCGCTCCTTTAGATCTCTATGCACCTGCATGGTGGCTTAGATGGACAAGTAGTGGACACAGATCTCTTGAATATGATGGGACGTGTCCCCGTGAATTAGCAGGCAGCGGAACGTATTGTATTCTTTGTAGTGCGGTTCATGCATCTCGTTTATGAACGCGACAGATCGCCATTTCGTCATTATCGAGAGCTTTCATGAAAGTAGTCCAAGCGAAACTGACATGTGAGAAGATCAGTTGCTAGGTGACGCGTTCTGACACTTGGCGTGGCTCTCAGACATCCCTTTTGCCATACTGTTAGCTCATCTGTGCAAGTGGAGGAACGCTTCGCCAAGATAGTCGTTTCGTATATATTTAAGTGGCCTTGGAAGAGAAGCGCCATGTATTGTGAGGTCTCCGGTGGAGTCCTTCTTTGAGTTTGACGAGCTTGTTTGATGTCAGTCCAATCATGACTTCGCGGGGTCCAACTAATGCCCCGAAACTTCGTAAATCAGTTGTAACTCGGTGATGGCGGGAAAGGAGCAGGAGGGGAGATGCGTAAGAAGGCTACGAAGAAGGCCGCAACAACAGGTGTCCCGCTGGGGGTGTTTCTTGAAGTCGCTGCACAGCAGAAAGAGGGGTCGGCTGGGCCGCATGGTCGGAGTCGAAGAGAAAGAGCGAGGGGAAACTATGAAAGCATTTACGTACAATCAGGGTTGCAAAGGCGAGGAAGAGCAAGCCGGCGCGCATGTGGAACTTCCGATGAGAGGGAGACTCGAGAGGCGATTCCCCACACTGTTCGGGATGGATGTGACACTCGCACAGAAATCTTGACTTCCGCGCACCATCTCCACTCGCGGACCACGCGTGTGGCCGTACATGCAGCAGTAGCCGAGCCGCATGAGGCCACTCTAAAGAGTGATGATCATCACACGAGGGCGAGTCTTTCACTCGGTAAGGCAACCCGGGGTGACCAGGGTCTTACGAGTGAGCATCGGATGCGTGAAGAAGAGAAAGACAGACAGGATACTGTAGCTGCGATTACGGGCGGGAGTCAGCGTATGAACAAAAGTCTTTACCCGCCGGGCACAGGACAGCAGCGGAAGAGCAGAGTTCACCAAGGAAGGAACTGTGATGCACCAAGCCTGAGGTGTATTCCCACAAGTGACATCTCATCGCAGTTTAACACGTCGTCAATCAGCCAACTGCCAGTACTCCCTCGTTGGCGCAGCGGGAAAACAACCACAAGGGGGGACTATACAAGTGGTGACTTGACTAGGGCAGACCCAGAGAAGTCAATTAGACGGGAGCTGCAGCAGTTGAAACAACAGCTCGCGTATCCGGGGAAGCATCGAAGCGGGAAGCGCATTTTTGAAGGCGTAGAAAGGAAAGAAGACGGGAAGACAATTTTGTTGGGAGATGGTGCAAAGGATTTACAGAGACCACAGCCGCACACGTTAAAGTCGTCAGGAGAAAAAAGCGAGCAGTCGTTGGCGTTTGATCCCCGTCGATTGAGACTAAGGGGTCACCGGCTTCATGCGCGGGAGAAGCCGTCAAAGTTAAAGGCGGCGATACAGTTGGAGCGCAAGGTTCGCAGTGAATTGTTCGCAAAGCAGGAAACGTTCGCGACTTTGAACAGCATGGACGGCCCACAGTTGTCTTCTCACGAAGTCGCCGAAGAACAGGCGTGCACCGAGAAGAAATTTCACGACTCTATAGGAGACAAAAAAACAACGAGTTCTGGAGGTCACGTCATCTTGGTAGGGAACGAGCAAGTGGCCGTGGTAGAAAGCCAACACGACGAGGAAGGAGGGTCGTCTCTAGCAGGTGGTCCCCGAAGTTCACAGAAGCAGTGCGAAAGTAGACTGCTCTGTTGGGACCGAGGTGCACGGCCATCCGGGAGGGGTCTGGCGGGCGTTCATGGGGATGGTGCTAACGAGGCGGTTGAGTCACTGCCAGGGCAGATAAGCGAAGGAGCAGGTACTGCAGTGGTACACTCGGGACCTCTGCGTGAGAGTCCCGTCGCCCCAGTGGCCCTCCCGTCTTCAGAGAAAAGCGGCGACCAGGAGATACATGGAGATAGGGTGTCTCAGGTGGATAGGGATAGTCAGGCAGATGTTCCTGTTCACGCGGAAGATGACTGTGAGAAGCAGGAAGAGAGTACTCGTGAGGTGCCTGCGGAACAAGGGAAGAGTGAAGACGTCAGAGAAGGGGGGGGAGTGGTGGAGTCCTTGACTCAGGAGGAGGCATCGCTGCGTCTTGAGATGTTGGCACGTGAAGATGTGTTGCGGTACGAGTTGTACAAACAACTCAATCGTCTCAAGAAGAAACACCACGCGAGCGTCACATCAAGATGGCGTGGAGCTGCTGTGGGTGAGGATTCTGCGAATCCAGCTCCGTGTGTCCCGACAATACAAGACCTAAGTAAGAAGCAGCAAGATCACCAATGCGTCCTCTTGGACATCGCGGAAGAGGAGCAGGGAAGAGGAACTTCGGTGTACCGTGGTACAGCAGGAGCATCTCAGGGGGAAGATCACGCGCTTCAGACGGAAGAACACGAGGAAACCGTTGAGAGCGGTAATCGAAGAGCCGACGCCATTCTAGGCAGTTCTCCCAAGGATGAAATAGGAGTGTTCGTTGGGAGTTATGTTGATATGGTACGTATCATGACTGCGGAAACGTACGCGTGGGAGGAGAGAGCACGCTGTAAGATCTTTCAAAGACAGCAAATCAGGACTTTTCTACGGACCCAGCACAAACGGCATACCACGTATAACGGCCGTGCGGGCGTTTCTTACGGGCTATACATTGGCTGATCCGTCCCGTGAGCACCAAAACCGTCTATTTGTTGTGACCGTCAGTAACTTAGCACCAGAGTGGGCACTGAGCTTCCTGGCGTTTCTCACTTTCTTTCAGACTCGTCACAGCGTACGCTTCTGGTGTGTACGGATGTCGATAGTTTCCTGTCCGGATGATGGCGTCGTATTTTCACAGCTAAAACTTTGCGAGTGAGTGAGCTTTGTCGCATGCCAGCTCAAACTGGACTTGATTAAAATCTGTTTTCAAGATGCACAGAGGGCTCAAAAGGATAGGAAGAAAGCAGGTGTCGTATTCAGGGGCATGTGGCTTGCAGCTCCCGTCGATTGGTAAAGGGCCGGAATGCGAACAGGTAGGGCGTCCGACGGGTTTTGCGTAGTACACATGAACTGATAGGCGAGGAGGGTGCAGCGTGCAGTCCAGTCACTTTACATCACTACTTTTCAGCTTCACTGACTGGCAGCAGTTGAAATGTAGGCCATACTATATTTTGAAGAAAGCCGATGTTAAGATGTGACTGAGAAAAGAATACGCTTAGTCAAGCGTTATTGGGGTGCCTTCTGTGTTTTAATAGGTGGTGGGTGAGGACGACTGGGAGAACGCTTTAAGTGATTTTCTCGCGAACGTGCACCGACTGCAGGTAGGCTGTATACCTGTATGGTCAGATTGTAACTTCCTTGTTTCTCGGCAAGTGCAAGTCCATCGAGTTTCACAAATGCGATTGTCCGTAGCTGCTATTGAATGAGTCCAACATACGCATAGGGAGCGTGCCTAAGCTTGTGGAGTCAGTCGGTATGGACGACCCGATTCCTATGGACTTCGAAGGGGGGGAAAGGATTCTGTTTTCCGTGATCTGTGCTGGTTTTTGCCTTTTCTGAAAACGTACATCTTTCATCCGCCTTTTTGGTTTAGCACGTTTGTCGTTTATATTGAGGACAGACACACACGGAGCCATCAACCAAACAAGAACTGGATTGTCTAAACCTCGGATGTTGGAGTGGCCTCTGATTTCTGATGCGGGTTGACACCCCGGTCGGGCTGCATGATCGACGGTTCCGCTGACTGTTTATTCTTCTGACCTATCAAGAGTGTAGATGCCGTCGCCTTCTCGTTGTCTTTCTTTGTCTTCATCTGAAGTGTCACCAAACCTTATTCCGGTCTTGTTGCTCGAAGTTTGTCACGTTGAATGCCGTTCGACCCTGTACCGCAGACACGTCTCCTGACAAAGTCCCCTCACAAGCTTGCGACGCAGCGGCGGTATGTCCTAGGATTTAAGGCAGCCCGTCAGGCGTTGATAAGACCGAGCTATACGCGGCAACAAGTCGAAGCCTCGGAAGAGACTATCCTAGGAAGGGAAGACAGCACTGACGCCGGTGAAGAGAATAGAAGAAAACCGAAACTCATTGTCATAGCGGCCAACTGTGAGCCTTCTGTTTCGAAAGGTGAGAAGTTTGGTCACTTTCAGTGAAGCTGGGGCACAATTGCATGCTCTTCCTATAGCAGCCTCTTGGAGTGCATGCGCATGGTAGTAAGGGTTATGTTGCTCTAAAGAATAGGTCCGAATGAAAGATCTGTGGCGCTGATGGTGTTGCACCCGTCGGCATTGGCTCTTGAGCAAAACTGGGTCGCTGGGTCCCGTACAGCTGCAAAGTGTCTATGGTTGCGCTCTTCAGTATGGCGGAGTGTCGGCCATGACGGATCTTCTTCAAAGAGCAGAACAAGAAGCAACCACACTGGAGTTGTTTGGCTCATTGATGTTGCTTCTTGTGAAAAAGTCATCCTGGGATCGTGGCCACGTGTCGTAACGTAACATACACACCTGGTTGGCCTGTAGGGCCGTCTTACTATGATTACTATAGCAACTGCTGCCCTTCGTGGGTATGTGTGTAACACACATCTAAGAAAGGGATGAGTGTTCTTTGTGGGGACGGAGTGAGGGTGGCGAGTTTTCAGGACTTCCTTTTCGTGTGAACCATCAGGCATCGTTAGCAGTACTCTACTTGCTTTTCGTAACAAGCTGCTTGTGCGTCCCCACTTCTTCAGGAGGTTTATCGGATGTCATAGCAGATGTCTTGCGGAAGGCACGGGAATGGAACGTTCCTTACGTTTTCTCGGTGTCGCGGAACAAGCTGAAGAGGTGAGCTGAGGGGTATAGCGTTTGCGCGGAGCTCCGCAGCAGTCCGCGGAGTATAGGAGTTCATCTCTGGCGAGCTGAGGTGATAGTGTATTTTATGAGGATCATAAGCAGGAGGAAGGAAATACGTAGTCTTCAGAGCGAGAGGCCCCAGAGGGCGAGGGCGGGGCGCGCAGAGGCAAGAGCGGACGCAGAACAGCCTCTACACTTTGCGACAAGTGAACCTGCTTTCTTGTGTCGCTCGTCGGCTCCCTGGAGCGTGGAATCGATCGGACTAAAACGTGTGAGGAGTTGCTTGTGTAGCGGTGAAGTGTTGGTAGTCAGTCCAATCTCTGTGTTGATGTAGTGCTGTGGGAAATGTGTAGGATCAGAGCAGATATAGAGGGCATGAGAGGCACATCGTTTACAAGAGGTACTTTCTAAACAGCTGTTGTTTTCACCATACAGACATTCAAACCGAAACGAAGTGACGGACGCGTGGCGCATGTGGTTTTGTGCTTGTGTTCAAGGGCTCTAGGGACAAGCATGCGGCAAAGCTGTGTGACGTTGCAGAATGTGGAGGGCGTAGAGGCCCAGCTTCGCAGCCTCCTGGATCTCGCTGGACGGAAGCGTGAAGCCTGGCTTGAGCGGGGTTCCTCTATCAGGCCCCTTTAGGCACTGGGAGTGCAGGGCTGCTTGGCTCAGGTTGGTGGCGTGGATCGGGTGACAGTTGTTGTTGTTCTTTCGGTTGAAGTCAACTTGGAGAGGAGAGGGGAAGTAAGTGTTAAGCGCAACAAACGGCGGCCGTCTTGTCAACCTCTGATTCGCATAGGCTGTGGTGGCTGAAGCGGCCTCTGCTTTGCACCTGTTCATCGAGCAGTCAACGTTTTCGGGAGCAGGGGCGCCCGCAGTCAGTTGGACGCACTGTGAAGCAGTGTGTGACGACGTTTCTCCTAGAAACTTTTTTCTCCGTGGCTTCGTTTTTCGCGTGCTTTTTTCTAACTAGTGACACAGGTGGAAGAGCAAATAGTGGGGAGGCGTTGAGGTGGAGTAGCTTCTGAAGAACTGCAGCTTGTGACGGGAAAGGAGAATGCCCGTTGTGTGGATCAAGGATCTCGATTGTTATCAGCCCCTTGAGTGGAGCGCGCAGTGACCAGATAGCGTAAAGAAGGTCCCCCTGAGCCCGTAGAGACGGAGCACCGAAAGCTGATGGGGATCCCGCTTGTACATTTTCCAGTCACACAACGTATGACACACAATTTAGGGCAGCGTTGGTAGGCACATAGTCTGCAAGGATGACTAGTACGAGCGACTCGTGGTCAATCCAGGCAAGCACACTCTGTCCGGTCTGGTGCTGGAAGATAAGCTTGACTACACAGAAATTAACGGATGGCTACTAACAAGAGTGGCAGACTATGGCAGGAGAAGGGGAGTGCTGGGACGTGTAGGAGTGTGTCGGGAAGTGCAGCGCGCGCGCCAGCAGGCATACCTCAGCTCTAGGCAGTAGAGAAGTACCAAATTTTGAACAGGAGTTCGAACTGTAGAGCATCAGCAAGTCGGTTGTTGTGGCAGCCGGGAACGGATTGTCAAGCTTCGTGCTACGCTGAATAGCAATAGGTGCGAACTGTTCCGCTGTTACGATGACGTATTGGCGTTGTCATGCGGTGCAAAGGATTAAGCCATTTTGCCGAACGATTCGAGTTGTCCGTTGAGTAAGCCAGCGTCAGGGGAGCCGCGGCGTTGTGGTATCACGGAAGTCGCCGGCTTCTAAGGGGAGGCCGTGCACACACACATTGGCGCACGTTATCGGGCCCGGAGAGGTGTCGTGATCGCGTTAGCGGGATGGGGCGTTTAGAATGTTTCCTTCTAGCATGGGCCCACGCGCACAGACGATACGAAGCTGGCCTGCGTGTGTCCGCAAGCGCCGTCAGATTGCGTGGGTCGTTACAGGAATCCGTCAGATCGTAAAACGTGACGGGGTTTTGTGGTGTTGACCAGGGGCATTCTTGAGGGTCCTCATACCTACTCCGTGGCGGGGGTCAGAGTACTAGAGCCCGCGTTTGGGAGACGGCGACGGGGTAGAGCGAAGCACGCGACAGATCACGGACTCACCCGAGATAGGACAAGAACGAGTGATACGGTTCAATCACATGCGGGAGTGCGGTCCACGACTAGGGGGGGATCGCGTGAGTGCATACGCTCCACAAACAGAGAAGAGGCGGCCGGGACGAGTGAACATGAAAGAACTGTATTTCATGTTCACGTCCCGGCCGAGTGAACATGAAAGAACTGTGTTTCAAGTGAATTTGATCGGCACGAACTGCAGGTCGTCAACCGCCACGCCGCTCGCTGACAGACACTCCGCGTACTTCTCCACAACGAAGTCGTGAAGTTGCTGAAACCAGCAGGGACCAGAGCGCATCAGGCAGGTTGCTGTGGGTCCAACAAGACTAAGCTCAAAGTATACTGCACGCGGATCAGCGAGCTGTCTTTCTGTCCATGTGTATGAATGGCAGCCTCACCTTCAGAATCGTTATATCTTGTCTCAGCTCCTCAGCCAGCTCATTTTTGGCGCTCAGAAAGTTTGGAACGTTCTTCGACAACGAGTCTAGGTCCTCGTCTTTGATATGTCGTCGGGTTTGCAGCTCTTCAACCTGAGACACACAAACGTGCAGCGGCAGCCGTACGGCTGGGCGAGCTCTGGCTTGTGATGTGGGCGAGCTTCTAGGTTTCTCGCGTTGTTAGCTGGACTCAAGCATGCAAGAACCAGCACCCCGGACACTGTAGTGATTCGGTGCATTCATACGGGTCTGTGTGTCTGTGAAACTTGGCGCTGGGACAGACATACTTGGGCTGTCGCGACTTCTTCGGCTTCCTGTAGTGCCTTTATCTTCTTCTCAAGCACCATAGTCTGCAGGACAGCCGGAGCAGCACACGCGGCACGCCCTTTCGCTTAAGAGTATGTTCCCTTTTCCGCGCAGCCCCTGCCGCCGATCCCACAGAGCTGTTGAGCCCTGTAGAGCTCGGGAGACGCGGCTGCTGGAACAGTGCCTTCGTAGGAGTGTTCTGCGAGCACAACCGGCATCGGCCACCACAGTGTTGCGGAGGAGTACGCACACCTTCAAGCAGGCTTTTTGTTGCAGACCGTATACGGTGCGTTGATACTGGTGTTGTAGGGCGGACTTTCTCTTTCTCAGTGTCCCCGATTGCTGCTCTACAATTTCAGCTTGTTGCTCCAGTCTCCGCAGAGTCGAGGTTTGCTCGGACAGCTTCTGTTTCGCCTCGGCTAGTTTTGCTTTGTCCATCTCGTACAGCCGGAGCTCGAGCTGAAGTTTTTCCGTTTCCTGTGTGGTCCTGCGAAGGGGCTCTGCAACACGATTTCACCACCATTAACGGCCCGCGTCAGCTGGGTCTTCAGAGCGCTGCCGGAATCATCGTATTCAACCAGCGGTCAGCATGATGACTTTCGTGACCGGCCGGTGCTGGGGTGGATACAGCTGATGCAGCCGTTCTAAACGAGTGACCTCTGTTGACTGAAACTTTGGAGGGTAGCAGAATGTACAAAACGAGAAACGACACGACGCGCCCGACAGTGTGTTGTGAACGGGTCCTCGGAAAGCATCCGAGCGATCTGCCGACGAGGCGCAGCATAGAGGAAACATCGGATTCTAAAGAGTCCTTTGTCGGGAATGCTGTACACACCTACAAGACCTCGATTCTTCGCGATTAAGTCCGCCATCCGTTTGCCCTCTCGGAGCTCTGCTTGCTTGAGATCTGCGTGCTCTTTCTGTGAGAGAAGACCGGTGAAAGGAGGAGTCTGGCGTTGGCTTGCCGGACTTTTGTTGCGAATGGGCGAACGAACCGAGCTCGTTGAAGCACTTTCATTTCCGTGAGCTGTTTGACCGGTCTGGGGGCAGCTGGCCTTCAAGTTGCCCGAAATCGCAGTCTCCCTTGGTCCTCTTGGAATGTCGGCCCTCTGAACCAGTGAAGCTAACACGCATGTAGAAATAACGAAAACACTTACCTTGAGCCTCTTAATCAGTTCCAGATTTGAAGACGTGATGTCACCGTAGTAGCGTTTGATTGCTTGTGCCGCCTTGGTGTTCTGAGACTGCACCATTCTGCATCGTACCACATCAACGGGCCCGGGAGGCCGACCTCTTAGCTTATTCTTATACTCACCGAACGCGGTAAAATTGTAACGCCGTGGCTGGTGCAGGGGCTTGCACTAGAAGAGAAGCTCGACGAAAAGACTTTTCGGCTCCCTAACAGTACCGCATCTACGGATATACTACACTCTTACGAGCACACCTAGTATATCACGGATGTGCTGTAGATAAGGCAATGTTCCCGTCGTCTCCGGGCGGCTGGGCCCAGGGCGTCGACTCAGGGTAGAGGCGTGTACCACAACGTGCGTACGGTCGCCAGGTGCGGCGCACCAAGTCGGGAGGTGCCACGAGGGGGAAAGTGAAGTATGCAAACGTGTAAGCGGGTTCAGCGATATATATATATATATACATAACCCTTGCCGGTAAAAGCGCACTACGAAGGAGGGAATCGCCGCCCAGCGATGGATCGGAAGAATCGGAAGAACTTACACGACGTGCTCATTTTTTTCTTCCTCGATCTTTGCAATCAGCTGCTTCCGCCGCTTTTGCATATCGTCTCTCAGCTGTCGAAATTAGAACACACGGGTTGCCCGCTTGATCCGAGGCTGTGCAGCTGCCTTTTCCTGGAACACCTGCTCCGCTAGACGTGTAACAAACCCACCAAATCACTGAACTACGGAGAGCGCACTGTACTCCGTGCAGGCATCGGAGGTCTCAGGTTGTGTGCTTTTCTTCATCTCAGCGTTGTTAGGCTTCGACAGAGCTCACGTTTTCCGTCCGGAGTTTCCATTTTTGGTGAAGATCCCGGGCGCTCCGTTCAAACTGACGACGTAACTCCAACACTTTCTCGTCTTGTCGCAGCTTGAGTTGCTGAAGGAATTGCTCGTGAGCGGTCTGCATTTCTTTTGCCATGGCGACCTGTTCGCGACCCTCGTACCACTTCGCCTGCTCCTTCTCCCTGGCATCCGACATGGCACTGTCTTAGCTGATGTCGTTGCAGCGCTCGAATATGTCTGCGGTCCGGCTGAAGGACTACGCTGTACTCTGAGGGCGCTTTTCCTTGATCAGGGAGTGGAGTGGAAGCAAGAAGTTGTAGGATCTCTTACCTGTGGACGTCTTCTCTGAGCTTTAAGGCGGCCTCAGCATCAATTTTCAGCTGCATAGCTTCCTCACTCTGCTCGCCCAGCAGCTGTTTGATGCGTAATTTGCACAGTTTGAGCTCCATGGAGAAAGACTCCATTTCATCTTGAACTTCGTCTTTCTTCTTGCGGAGAAGATCATGCCTGTCCTGTGTCCACAATACAACTGCGCGGGACTTCATCTTTAGTTCCATCTCCAACAGTCCCATGCATCCGCCAGAACAGGGATGCTGCAGATGCATTTGGTTGCCATGGTTTGTTTCAGTCTCAGCAGAAGGTGGAAGGAGCTTACCTCAGCGGTATTTTGATCCAACACCCAGAGATGGCTAAGCTGCTCTTTTTCTGATACAATCTCAGAATAGAGCTTTTCTTCGCTCTCGCACTCCGCTTGCAGTGTTTTCAACTGATGTAGAAAACATCACAGAACAGGCCCCAAAAGAACTCATACAACAGAGCGTAGCGCGTGAGAACTCGAAAGGAGAACGCGGCGCATGCTGAGATTTCTCGAAAGTAGTAACAAAGACGGGAATGGTTACTACTTCCGAGAGATCTCACGAAAACAGTCTCCTCTAGAGTGTTTTCCTACTACGAGGCTTGCTGCCTGGTGTTGCCTGAGTAGCCACGAAGCCTCCAGGTGTGACGCAACAACCGGCAGCGTCCCCTGCCGATGCCCCGGGCTCTGTGGCTCACTTGCGCCGGCTTACCTCATCCATCAGATTCCTCTTCGCCTCTTCTTCCTGCTCTTCAGGAGACCGTTCCTCTACTGCAGGTTTGGCGCCGGTGGAACTTGCCCCACCCGTCTTCTTTTTGGGCGCCATTCTCAGCCAGTGGAAGGCGATCGCGGGGGACGACTAGTGAATGGGGTCGCTTGTGGCTCTTTCCGAAGTAAGCGATACCCTGGCCGTCCTCGCGTTAGACCTAAGAAGGGGTAGATCTGGGACCTAAAACGAAGTCGCCAATTGAGGGGGACGCATCAAAGTCGGCTCGGGTGGAACGATGCAGATTGTGTGATCGGAAGGTCTCTTCCAGACGGCACGTGTGTTCTGAGATGACCACCAGTCTACTGCATGGATCTGCGCAGGCGGCACATTCGCAGAACTCTCCAAGTGTCCTGCTTTTTGTTCGGTTGCACTCGCTTCGGGAGGCTACGTGACTGCCTGGGACGCGCTCGTGCTTCCATAAAGACACCAGCGATGCTTATGGAGACTCACTGAAGTTACAGAGTTCTACGCGCGATTGCCACCCGCGGCTGTCCTACCGGCACGCCAGGACAGTAAGTGTGACGCGGGTTGCAGGTCGTGTAGTGCCACGATCCGCAACCAAGAACGTTCGAGTGAGGGCGTACGTGCGAAGGCTAAGCATTGCCTGAGCTGGGATTGTCTTCGAGTTCGTGCATTTGTTCAGCCAAGGGCCTTGGCGCCGCCAGGAGCTTGCCTGGCGCCCCTCACGACAGCGCCGCCTCAGTGACGTCACTGTGCTCCTGGACTGTTCTCCGATTCTCCAGTCTGGCTTTTTGGTTCTCATCTAAGTCCAGACACGATACGCGGTCACGAGCAGGCAGCCTCCAGCCTCGAGACACGCCGAACTGTCTGTATCCTCTTGTTGGGGTGAGTCCCATGAGAGCGCTGTTGCATGGGGCTTAGCCGCTTGCATGCGAATTCGGAGCACGCCCAGAGCTTCGAATCAATCGACGAGCAGGTGGCCTCGGCCGCCGAGTGTGACACGCCTCGACCCCTGCTACCAATGCGGATGCTGCTTGGCAGGCAGTGATTCTCGCAGTCCTCGCAATGGCAGTATGACAGTGCTGCACCGTTACGAAGCGCCATCGCTTCCAGAGAATGCTGAACTCAGCGTGTGGGTGGTTTTTACGACTCTCGTCTCCCTTTGTGGTCGAGATCACCAATATTGAGCCCAACAGGCTGTGAAGCACACACCGCACCACGAGTGTCACTGACGCTTAGAGGTGCGCAACGAAAGCGTTGACGGCACGATGACGTCACGTATAAGTGAGGAACGTCTCAAGAGACAAGCTGAAGGGGATGCCAACCAGCCGTACGAAGGTATTTTCAAAGGCCTCGGGAACGCTTCCGAAGATCGAGGTCATTCCGCTGTCCGTCTGAACCCACAACACAACAAGTCGAGTCTTGAATTTGGAACTGAATCTTCGGCCGATCGTTTCGCTTTCGCCGAAAGCAAACGCAATCCACCCCCTATCGACAATTCATTCAGCACTGCGAAGCCGGCTGGGGCGCCACGACATGTGAACAGAAACAAAAGCTCACTCACAATCGGTGACGATGGGCCACCGCCCCCGCGCGTAACTACGCACGCCCAGCTTGCTCAGACTCGAACCGCCAGCCCGAAAGAAAGCCACTCGAAGGCGATTCATAGTCAACACAACGCGTCTACCCTTGTTTTCGGCGATGCTACTGACAAGCAGCGCTTTTCTTTCGCGGAAGAGAGGAGAGGCCACACAGTGGACGGCAAGCAAAGTCAGGAAGAGCTACTCTTTGCAGCGGCTGCAGCGGAGTTCGCCAATCGCGGACGATGTAAAAACAGAAGAAATGAATCCGCTGTCGTGTTTGGCACGGACAGCAACAAAGACTCACCCGCGCAGTGCTCGGTGATGAAGGAATTCGGCGCATTGCCAGACGGTACCGAGCGTACTCCGGAACTGTCTGGGGCACGATACGTGAAAAATCCCCGGGCCACCTCGGAATATGGAAACTTCGACCAGAGCGAGTAAGACAGAGGAAACGGGGTGTAACCACTCTCCGGCGTCGACAGAAGCCATACCATCTTCGGACGCAGCACGTGACGGCTGGACAGTCTGCAAAGGACTACCCTCGCGCAAGACATTTTGTTCCAACACGTCTATGCTACAAAGCCTGGCCCCCCTCCACCCTTCTGAAGCTGTTGTTCGCAGTCCAAGAAACTCACATCGTTTCCCTGAAGGCTTCAAATAGAAGCCTGTTGCACCTAGGCGTCCCTTCCACCTCTATCACTAGCGAAAGGATAACTAATAGAACATGTGCAGATTCTCCCAGGCGGTTGCCGTACAAGGCAGTCCGATAAGTTCCGCGACTGTAGGAGAGCCTGCAGGTCCCCAAGGACACAACAGAGAGCGTCTACCGTCGACATGCGAAGTTCGACCATCCGTAGCTAGCCTGTTTCGCGTGAGTATGAAGCCATCAAGGACCCTTCTATCACCTCCGGTAATGGAGTACCTGCCAGGTTTGTTTGAAGCTTTGTTCCGCTCTGTAATGCGTGCGGAACTCGGCCATCTTACAGGCTTGTGGACGTCTCCGCGGAAGGCGTCACGAACAAAAGAAGACAGGAGAGGAGCGCTTTCAACATCATCTCCAGTGCGTGAATTCCAAGAAAAGAACGAAACTTGGTTTCGCAGCCACTCATGAGGCATCAACTGCCCAGTCCACGCCGGCACTGTCGTGCGCACCCCGAGGCCCCAGTCAGGCTAGCATAATGCGACATGCACCTACTAACCGAGGGCCAAACCCGCCGGCACCCTACCAAAGCACACGGCGAGCGAAGGCCGAGGAAGAGTTTAAGAAAACTTTTGAGCTCGTGGCGCTCGGGGCAGCGACTGTGATAGTGCTGTCGGGTAACTGGTTCTGAAAGTCCCGATCTTCTCTGCGTTCACAAAAATTCTTCGGGGAGATGGGTGGGTCCGGGGCCACCAGCCAGACAACCAGCCAAGTAATTTGTCTCGCAAACCTCACCGCGAACTGTACTTCTTGGAAGTTGTTTTCCGAACATCCGTAGGTGATTCGTCGCTGTCCTGACATCCATGGCGGCACTGTTCTTCTTTTATGCTATTTGTCAGATGCGCCCGAAACGGGGACACGGTGAAGGGAAAAGCACAGGAACCCAGGGCTGACACATTTCGAGCAACCCCTTAAACGTCACTGGACTCCGTAACTGCCCACTGTGTGACAACAGTCTGTAAAAACGCGGTGTCCACTGCCCTTCTCGGTGTCTTACGCCCCCCGTACGACACCTTTCGAGGAAGGCTATGCCTCCCAAAATAGGATGGCCGCGGACCAAGTCAGCTACTTCAGGGAGGACGTGTTGCTGCAGCTGAGATGCACGTGCTCCCCGAAGCAATCGCGGCAACAACACGCTCGACTTCAAAGAGACGCCTGCGGGGACCGGAGATCGGATAGTGAGTGCTCGAAACTGACTGTAGGTCACTCGAGGCGGTTGCCCCAATCGTAGCCTCTTGTTCTCTAGAATGGAACTGTCATCGCATTGACGCTACCTCCCCGGAGCTTCACCAGGACTGAAAGATAAACCCAGCAAGTCCAACGCTGTGTCCGTGTGCTTAAACTTGAGTGCTGAAAACATCGATCGAATGTCATCTCGCTGTAGTTGTTCGCGTCGACACCCGAACAGAAAGGCGTCTTCATGTCGCTGGACTCTCGACTCGGTCTCTGCCCCGAGCTCCGCTCTGACTTCGCTACAACCGTTCCAGACACCTAATTTACAGGCTGGTCCACCACAGTAGTCCGGCTTCCGCGGCCAAGTAGAGAGCGACTTCCCGAAGGCGCGCAGTCTTCTCTCCGGCCAATCCTCCGGAGACTCACTCGCTTCAACTGCGAGTACCACACTCTAACCTGGTGTTAGCAGACAACGGTGAAAACGACCGGTGATGGGGATTCCCGCCAAGCAAACAAAAATAAACTGTCAAAGCACTGAGGCTATACGTAACTGACTACAACCAAGTCACCTGGTTCGCTGCCACTTAGCAGACATTCAACCACACAGTACGACAGCTGCGGTCCTCATGAACTGAGGACGCTTCCACAAAGAGCTCGTACGAAAAACCGATTCCTCGGGAAGCTGTAGGATTGTCAGTCACGTCGAATAGACTGACTGTCCACACCACACATTCCTATCATCCGACACAAGAAACACTTTTGGTGCGCCGGTATGACACGCCTTGAGTTTGCCAGTCCGAGGCGGCGTGTGCGGAGATTTAGTAGGCATGCTTTTCCTCTGAACGGCGATGTAATGGACCAACAAACAGTTCCCAAGAAAAGAACAGGTAAAGCATGAGGCCTTCACTTTGAGGTCACTGCCAGACCCTGTCGCTACACGTCGATTCACATTAGAGGGCTCCCGACGAAAAAAACCCTTCAGTCATCATCTCCGCCGTCAGCGTGTCCCTTGTCATCTTCGTCGTAAAAGAAGTACTCGTCAATACCTGCGCAACACAAACCCACGAGACGATTCCCTGAGATCTAAACAACTAAAGAACCAGAAGGGAAAACGGAAGTAGATCCGTCTCTGTCGCTAAACACTGAAGACGAGAAAAGAACAAAAAATTCTTTGACCAACCGAGTCGCTGCGTTTCTCGACACAACTCTTTGTGCGGAAGGCGAAAACTTCCCCGCTCATTTGAACGAGAAAATTTCGTATCACAACACACGTATCTGGCTGCCCGATGAAGGATCGCTACACCCTCGCAGAGCAAACAGTCCCACCCTTTACACCTCTGCATGCAAACAACATAGGCATGTTCAGTAGGTCCGCGAAAGGGAATCAATCATATTCACTTGATCTTCTTCGCAATCACAGTGCCAATCACCAGATGAAGCCGACGCTCAACTTCTACACCACCCCACATAACTAAACCTGTACACGCGAGGCTGCAGTGAAAGACGAAAGAATCTTGTTTATCAAAGGCAAGAGAGAAAAAGAATCAGGCTTGTTGGGTGAGACACGTAGACTGCCTAGAGAGACGACGCGAACCGAGGGCTCGTTTCAAGCAGTGGAGCATGCGGTGTGAGTCGATGTAAGGCAATGAACCTCACCTGCCATTGGCTCGGCGCCACCCGAAGTTCCCACTGAGGAAGCCCCGGGGAGACTAGCAACGTTGACGAAATGAATGCCTTTCTTGTTGAAAGCTAAAAGGAGTTTGAAGTAGGTATCGATGTCAATGGAGATGCTACGCCGGTTTTCTAAACCTGTTTCAGTTAGCACACCTAAGCAGTATTCTCGGAACGGACTTGACGTGGGCACCTGCTTGTTCAAGGTACACCAAGTCTTGTAGTTGCTTTCCAACATAGACAAGACGGAGGAACGGCGAAAGAGAGCATGCAACGTCCGATTCTTTCTCCCAAAGCAAATTCTCATCAAACCATCCCATTCTTTGAAGTCAAGCTGAAACAGAAAAGACAGAGGAAATCACCCACACGACGACGACAACCGATCACAGAAGACACCCTGCTGCTCATGTGGAGAAACAGCGAGTAGGCTTCTCTGCCAAAACCTAATGTCTATTCTGCTCCGACACACATAGGCGCAACGGCCCATGTTTCTGACAGACCTGCTATCTATATCGAGATACTCCAAACATGGATCTGGCCAAGTGAAGATACACACCTGTCTCCTTTTATTGACCGACAGATCACCAATACCGGGCTGTTCGGTCGGCAGAGCGCAAGAGAGGGCAATGCTGTTCATTAAGTACTCATTAAGTACCACAACAGCATGTCTGCAGCATCTCCGCACACGATATGCTACCTGCGGGAGAACAGCTAGACGCAAGGGAGCCTCCACGGGCACAAATAAAACGGAAATCTCGCGAGCCATCACTGCTCCTCCGTACACAGAAACTGGTTGACCGTACTACCCGACAGCCAACAACAGGACAAGCTGGCATGAGCCATCCTGAGTTCTCATCCTTCCACCACCTACGTCCTTCGGGGCAGCTCAATGATCTCACTCCGTCTTGTGAACACAGGCCACGCTGCTCCACCGGAACTAAAGCGCATACACTTTGCAGAACTAAGAAAAAGATACACATACTCTCAAAACCGTTGAAGGCGATGGTTTCCCAACACACAGGAATGTAGAAGTGTCCTCTACAACATCTCTCTTAGTGATTACCCTCCTTCTCTACTACACACTCGTCCGCGCTATACTAAACAGACAGTAGCAAGCCCCATCGTTTTCTTTCAGTAGAACCTAGGAAAGCAACGAAAGTAAACCAGTGTCCAACGTCTAGATGTATATACCTGTAATAGCTTGGGGCGAGGAATGATTTTGACAACCACCGAGTCCACCTTAGGAGGTGGAGTGAAATGCTTCGCCTCTACCTTGCAGACCCGGTGGACCGTACAGAAGAGACTGACATTTGCAGCTAGACGACAATAGTTCTTATCCCCCGGCTGCGCCATTAACCTCTCCCCGAACTCTTTTTGAAACATGAGCACCGCGCACCTGTTTACAGACAAACGAGAGAAAGGAGAAGGAAAGAGAAAGATAAGTGGTGTGCCAACATAGAACAAACACAGCTGTGAAAAAGGAAAGCACGGAGAATATTACATGGAAGTGGGCAGAGACAGAAGAGAAAAGTCACCCTTCTTGCATTCCACAAAGGGTATGATGGAGTCTAAGAAAGACCGAACCCAGGAACCTAGTACATTGCTGGCTTCCGTGCACTCCTCTACCAGCTCCGTACCGTTGAAAAGGAGAAAAACCCCGCCTCATATAGGTCGGGATATCACAGATCTCAACGCTTTCGAAGACGCACCACCCACAAAAGTATTCAACCGTTGTCGCAGTTCTCCCCTCTTACGGAAGAACCGAGCGCATAAGAAGAGCGTATGATCTCACCTCACTCACACACGCCTTAAGTTTCTAGTGAAAATCGAAGTAAGTACACTTTCTCTAGGCTCCGTACGACCAACCGTACGGCGATATATCCGGGAGAAGAGCTTCAAACGGAGCATGCGACCATCGAAGGCGGAGCATGAGGCCATTCAAGATTAGTTTACACGCGCCTAGGGGGGATTGTCTACACACCTTCACACATCTGTCTCACCAACTGCCGTCATTTCCCCTAGCTATCATCATACGTACACCTCTCAACGCGTAGAAGTATCCGGAGTCCCTGACTGAAGAGAGACTGACGAAGCGTTCTTTTTCCGTCTCTTCTCCCTTCCCTGGCTTCTTCAATCCCCCCTCTCTAGGACGTAGATCAATGACTTTCCCTGGCAAAGCGAGAAGACCACAAGAAAGACGTACACACCTGAAAGGAGGCCGATGAGCAAGCAGCCGTAGAAGGAAATGAGAGGAAATCTGATAGGGCAGGTTGGCCGCGCATACATCGAACGTTCCTAGATCCGAACGCAAGGCATCGCCCTGTCGAACAGTCAAATTCATATACCCATTACTGACCGCTCGCTTCTTGACTTCACTAACCATACGAGCATCAACATCTAAAGCGACAACTTCCCGAGCCACAGGCAATAATCTCATCGTCAAGTTGCCTGTCCCTGCAGATAGACAGCCAAGCAAAACATCAGACAGTTGAATACCTCATCCCGGCAAAAAGGGGGGCACTGGACTGGCGTCTTTGAATGAGAAGCGCTATGTCTAGGGGTGGCTGTGTGCGTGAAGGAAATAGACAAGACATGTCTACATTATCGACGTAACAAGAGAACATCGCCAGCAAGTCGACCTAGCTAGAAAGGCACGACTATACAGCTATGTAAGGAAGGGGTCAGCAGCCAAGAAAAACAGATACGGCCTAAGATGCTGAAAGCTGTCCTTCATCGAGACATGAATGTTCATCAGAGTCAGCGCAAGCACTGTATGAAAGCACAACCCTGGAGATAACACTCACTTTACACACACGGGTCCCTCAACAGACAAACATCGAGAGCCCGTGAGAATGCACGACTAGACACTGGTTCAGATGAAGCAGAAGGCTTGTCTTTCGCGCATTAGCCGGGAACCACAGCGTCTCCCCCGCTTTAGAACACCCGTGTTTGGTAGTTAGGACACGGTCCGTACTTTGAGAGCTTCCCACGGCAATCACGGAAGGAAAAGCATCGCCAAGGCCGACCTCAAAACAGTCCAAGCGGTCATAACCCCTGCGCACCATCAGTACTACAGCAGCGGAGACTACTGCAGACTCAGATGTTTTCGATCGATGACTTGAGGCCTCTTGGTATGAGGCTCTAATCATCCCGCATGGATTCGGCGACACCCACTTCGGGAGTTACACACGGAGAAAGGGCAAACACGACATACTGCACTACGGCATGGCACAAGAGGAGACAACACGGTGCAAGAGTCAACTCTGAGGGAGATTCCTGCAGCACAGTACAGCTCTCGGCTGGTGTAGGTGGGCATTCATGAGCGCGCATGTTGTGCGAAGGTATGTACTTGTAAAGTTACTGAAGATTTTTTAGTGTACCAAGATGCCCCTGGGACACGGCCATGCAGAAGCTACACTGGAAAGACATACCGCATTTGGTTGATTAAACACATGCACATGGGCAGGCGTTGGACACAGCGACGTCAGAACACGCTTCGCCGCCAAACAGCTGAGTGTCGTAACATCATCCACGTACGTGCAGAGCGTGTGTCTCCGCTCTATACGTAGTGGCTTTCCAAAGATGTAGGACCGTAGGAAAAAGAATGAAAGGATAAAATGTCTACGCGCACCTGGCCCAATCTCGAGAACAGTATCGGAGCTCCGAATATCGCCGGCCTGGACGATCTTATCGAGCACTGCTGGATTCTTCAACAAGTGCTGTCCAAATTTCTTTTGAAGAGGCATCCCCA
>NW_027155283.1:0-15895 GCF_002600585.1 Cystoisospora suis | reverse complement strand
TCTCTTTCCTTCTTGCCGCTGGTTCCTTAGCCTTTCCTGAAGCGGAAGTTGCGTTGACTTTCTCTCTCTTTGTTGCGCGAATCTCTCTCTTCTGTCATCATTAGATTCCTCCTTTCTTTGTCATTCCTTACAACTGGCAAGTCTCTTTCATTCTTCATCTACTTGAGACTATTCGACTTCTTCCTCCACCCAGGCGTTCTCCATCTGATCTGTCGTCGCAGATCCCCAAAGAATGAGAATTCAAGCACAGGCTCATATTCTCTCCTTCTCCCTGTTCTTATGTTGTTAGCTAGCTCTATCTGCAGTTGCTAACACATCAGCAGGCAAAGATTTCAGGTGTTTCTGATCGCTCTGATATATCTGAAAACCTCCGAAGAGAGGACCGTCTCTCTCCATCTGCTCTTCGTCTACTACTCGAGCCTGACAGGTGGATAGGGTAAGCGTCTTGTTCTAGGGTGTCTTTATTTCTCTTCAGTCATACGAAATCCATCTTGCTTGCGGCTTCAAAAGGTATTCTCGTGTCTATTCCAAGCATGGTGAAGGAGAAGAAGGTTACGAGGTACCCACAGACACACAGAGACTTCCAGAACTCTAGCCTTATCTTGTATTTATGCTTGTTAAAATATATGTTGATATACATATACTTCATCTCTAGAATGGATACATATGTGTAAAGGAGTAACAAGGTTGCGATGTGGAGGAGCGAGAGGTAGAACATGTAGGGGGAGAGAAGACGGGTAGAGAATCTCTTTTTTGTCATGAGAAGAAGAAAGAGAAAGAAAGAGAGGGAAAGAAAAAGGTTCGTCGTCGCATGAAAAGAAAAGAGGAAAGCAGGAGATTTAGGAGAAAGGAGAAGGACAGAGGAGTAACAGAAAAGGCTCTTCGTAGCCATCTGGGGGTCTGCGTTGCTTCACAAGCATTCTCGAACTTTTTCTAGAGTCATCTTATTCTTTCTTGAGCTTGGTTCGGTCTGAAGAAGAAGAAGAGGTGTGCTTCTCTTCAGCAATCGATTTTCTTGTTCTGATCATCGAGACTGTATGTGTATCGTTTTCGTCGTTGTGACAATCGACTTTAAATGAAGCAAAACAGAAGAAAAGATGAGATATCAACGCATCTCTTGGCCTTTTTCGTGTAACATGTGGAGTGGCATATATGATAGTAGCCCTGTATATGTATATGTCTATCCAAATGTGTGTGAGGTCTTTGTAAGAGTAGATGTATGTGGGTGCATCTATAGTCATGAGAACCGCATAGTCTCTGCTGGTTTCTTCTTCATGCTTTGGTTGAAGAATGAAAGAGATTTGAATTCTCACGATGGTCCACGTGCTTTTCCTGATTGTCCTGCCAGTTTGCATTTTTATTTAAGATACACGTGATCTTCGGATAGAGAAGATTCCCGAGTCTCTCAGTATTTTCTCTGTACTTACCTTCGTAACAGGTCACCTAAGAAAGGAGAAATACAGCACTATATTGACATTTATTATGTGTATACATATATATCTAGAGAGAGAGAGAGATGTAGATGTAGGTTGCACACCCCTACGCATAACCACTTCTGTCGTTTGATAGGTATTTCTGTGTCTATAACCAATCGGGCTTGAGGATGGAAACGAACAGACGTAGCTGTTGTCCTCCACGCTTTTCTTAGGATGCAGTTAATCAAGGACTGATAGACAGGAATTTCGAGAGCGCCGCTCAAGAACCTAGATAGTCTAGATCGTTAAGGCATCTCCCACATTTTTGACTTGGTCGGAAACCTGTAGAGCCAAACAGATGACTGAAGATGAAGGAGAGACCAGTTTGTTCTGAGGAGAGAGATGGATCAAAAGCTTTCGTCAGGTTCTTTTCTTTCGTTCTCTTGCTAACTATGTAAGAAGGGAGAGAGGACTGTTACGTTTGCCGGCGGATGCGGATAGTCACCAAAATCCGAGTAAAAATTTGGAATAATGTTGGAGGACCGCGTGAAGCACAGCAAGCGTACTGCGTTGGTCTTCTTTTCTTTTATTGGACTGACCGGAGCAGTAGGCCGTCTCTAACTCGGCTGTGTCAATCCCATCAAGGCAGGAGAGAGAACTTTGTGACGGAGGAGGGTTCAGCAGTAAAACCCACTTTCAAGATTCAGCTGACCAAGTAAGTGCCAGAGGTGGCGCGATACTCGCGTGTCTCGGGTAAAGTTGTATCCTAGCGCGTAAGGGGGCCAGTTCTGTGGTCACAGGGTATCTTCAGTCGGCTATCGGAGTGGGTTGAAGATGCGAAAATTCTCAGCCGTTCATTTGCACACAGCAGCTTCGACGTGGGAAGGGACCAGAACGACGAAGGGACCGACACGACGCTCTGATCGGAACTGCTACCGGATAGCTGACAATTTTATAACTTCGCGGCACTTGAGGTTTCTGCTTCTCGTCGAGAGGATGCGACAGTGTGGGTGGAACGCCAGCGCGATGTTGGCTGAATGCTCAGCCGGGCGCGTTCTTATGCCACACGCAGTGATGTTCGGCGGTTGAGAAGCTCGTCTATCATTTCTTTGAATGTCTCCTACGAATACAAAGAACTAACAGTAGATTACTCTATCTAATGTGAACGGAAGTGCCGCTCTGCTGCGACAGGAGGAGCATCAACTGAGTCACCGGGAGTTGGCACAAAGCTTTCCAGGTTTGGTGCTTGGACTCCAATCTCAGCTCGCAACAGGAGAGGCAAAGCACGCCTCATTGGTCGACATTCATTAGACATCCTTCTATTCAACAGCAACTTTATCGGTCCAGCCCGTCATGTATTCTCATAGGATACGCGGGAGCGCTTCTCAAGAAAAAGTGGCCCGTTAGGATAGATACTCTTGCGTCCATCTCCCCGCCCGCCCTGCCACTTTCGTTCNNTCTTTTCGCAAGCCTGTCCGGCAGGAGAGGGTCCCTTCCCTTTTGGACTGCACTCAAAGAGAGTTTGATACCCAGATTTACTCTTCCACGATTGTTTGAGAAACAATTAATCAAAAACGGTATTGCGGTAACCATAGACTACTGGAGTTCCTGTCATACACCTAGGAGGCTCTCAGCAAAAACCGCGGGGGGGTCGGGGTACCGAATACCACTCCCTACTACTACTACCGCGGCTTCCCACCCTCTCACTCTCTTCCACCAACGTTTCCCACAGGTTCGATGCCACTTGTTGGCCGGCAGAGAGGGGAGAGAGGGAAAGAAAGGGAGGAGGAGAAGGGACGCTAATGAGGAGACCGGGGGTGGAGGAGGTGGGGGATGCCCGCAGTCGAAGAAAGAAGTAGATGGAGTCGTAAGGGCCACGGCTTGGAACCAGGAATAATCATCCCACCGCTGACGAAGGACTGCACACACGTGGTATAGACTAAAACACACGCAATATGGTATCTGTGGCTAGGCACAGAGACGTACTGCTGTTGCCGGTCCTCCCCTGTGAACTTCGCAGTTATCGGACGGGTTGCTGTGTTTTGTTTTTGAGGGGTGAGAAGAGAAAAGAGTAAAGGTGTGAACTGCAGTTGTTTATACCCCCACGCGTCGGCCACTGAGTGCGAAGCTTCTTCTTTCTCTCTGGAGAGGCCAGCTATACTTTTCTGGCCTTCCCATTTCTTTCTTCGTGATCCTTCTTGTCAACTCCGCCGAGCGCCTTGAAGGCTCAGGAGAGGGGAAGGAAAAGGACTGCTTTTCCTTGGTTTTCCGGGTTCTTTTTTCATTGAAAAGAAAAAGCCGGCGGTACTTAGAGAAGGTTTCAGAAGGGACACAGAAATTCGGAGAGGGGAGAGAAAGCAGGGAGCTTCGCGGACCTCTTTCTTTCCGGCTTCCTTCCGCTTCGTTACGTTTTTTCCCTCTTGGTTGTCTTAGGGGGTACTCTGCTTGTACAACTTTTCCTTGTCGTTCTTTCTTTCCGGTTTTCTCGTGTCCGGGTAAACAGAGACATTCACTTTGCAGACGGAATCCGCTTCTTCATCTTAGCCATCCTTGGCAGTCTTCTCTATAACCCTCGCCCGATTCCCTTCGCGGCTTCTTTTGACGAGAAGTCAGAGGGCCTCAAGGAAAAGATTCTAGCAAAGCAGTTTTGACTGTAACTCCCTGTATTTCCGTGTCTCCTAGTGGCTCTTGTGTCACTTCTTTCCGAGAAAAAAACTCTAGATACCACCATCGATCACTGAAACGAAAAGGTACGTCAAGAAAACCGGCTGTTTTCTTCGTTCTCTCCCTCCGTTCTTTCTCTTAGGTTCATCGCGGCTTCTGAACGGTCGGGGGTCATCAGAGTCTTCCCAGACATCTGAAGGGATACTAGTGATACCTCTGGTCTTTTCGAAATCCCTAGCTCCTGTCTCTCTCTACTACTAGTCACGTCTTCTACTACTCTGTTTTGGGTGCTTGGTTGTTTCGCATCCTCATGTTTCTCCCGCGTGTTTTTTGCGCCGCGATTTTTTCTTGCTCTGTTGTCTTGCGCGTTTCTATCGTTCTTTATGAGCAGCCTGTGATACTCCGTGGATAGTCCAGTAGTTGTTCTCAATCTTAGCCCCCAAGCACAAGCCGTAGAGAAAAGTCTTCGGTGTCATCGGGTTTTGCGAGCCCTGAACTGTACTTGTAGAGTCACTACATACGTGCAAGCCTACATGCTTAATAGGCATGTATTCGTGGCCACAGTCGTCCAGGCATCACCCACATTCATGAGTTCGTCCGGAGTGTATGACGATGGTGAGAGTACAGCGAGCAGCCCGCAGGTCTGGACGTCGTATTTTCTCTTGTGACAGGACGTGCTTTCTATATCTGGATGCATGCCCAGCGAGTATACACAGCGTCTGCTACACTATCAAGTCATCCCTTATGTAAGCGTTGTGGTATGTGTATATACCCGGGTTGCAAACCCAGTATGACGGACGAGTCTAGCTGGTATTGCTCAAGAATCTGCTGCACCTCCGCCTATGCGTGTCTCCACAGAGCTCATCAAGTTACACCAGAAGTCACACGAGAGACAAATCGGAATGGCTCGACGTTCTCGAAATATTTCAGGAGGAGCAGGGCGGAAGGGAGGGGTAGCCGCGAAGTCTCATCGTAGAAAGAGTATCGATTCTGGAGGAGAAAGCACAGCTAGTCATCGAAGCCATCCAAGGAACGATGAGGACGTTGCAGAGGAGGAGCTCGAGTATGAAGTCGAGGGAATCGTCGCATATAAAGAGGAGAAGGGCCGGGTATGTTGGTGATAGAGGAGGACAATAATAAAGAAGAGAACGAGGAAGGGTTTTACGTATGCTTAGCACAGCATATGTGGGAAAGCGTTTCACACCGATATCTCAGCTATGAGAGGGTGAGGGGGGGGGAAAAGGTGTTCTGCTGGACGACGCGTACAGGGGCAGGACGCACGCAAAAGTTTTCGCATCAATTCCTACACTTCCGTATCTTGGAGGGGAGGCGCCCGTATGTGATATTTGTAGGCGCGTATATGATGTAGGGCTGCACCTGTACCAAGCTAGCCGTGTGTTCCCACACATGTCCCTGTATCGATTGTATCTGTGCTGGGGCTCGCATATTACAGCGGCAGTTGTGCGGGCGATTTAGTATGTACGTATTTGCGCGAAGGTGCGAGGTGTTACGAGTGCTTTTCGTGTATATCCTGCCCGGTGACGGATAGCAGCGGCTTAAGGAAAGAACCTCCTCACATAAACTTTATCCTTAAGGAAAACCTCACAGAGAAACGAAGAACCGAGAGGCGTTTTGGTAACCAAGATTTTCTCGTCAGAACGTGAAATAGCTCTCCATTCACCACTACTCTAACACATGAACTGTCTTAGGAGGGTGGGGTGTCGTGTGTGCGGGGTGTTAGCTGTGGCTACCTTTGTATCTCTCTCTTGATACGCGCGATTACTTTGTCTAGATGAACTTACACGCAGCATCACCTATAACCGGCATGGGGCTTATAAGCCTTGTGTGTATGTACCTGTATGTATTCGGCAGGTCTGCCTATGTATGAAGACTCACACAACATGTTTGTTCATGTGTTCTCTTCTCAGCAACTTTGGAGAGTTCGATGGAAGGGCTACGGGCCGCAAGATGATACGTGGGAAGACAGAGTAGGGCAGAGAAAGACGGAAAAAGGCAATGTCTTTTTTACTCCTAGAATTCGTCGGACTTCCTTCTTCAATCTTTCACTCCGGATGCAACCAAGCAGCTGTACACATGACTCTTACTGCATTTCCATCTAGCCTGCGAACATGCATTTGGTTTGTCCCGTCATAGTCCATCTATAGGTATTTATCTCTGTCGTCATTCATATCTGTAGCTACACCATTTCTCCCATCAGGCTCCTCGTTTGGCTACACAGCGTTCCTCACGTATGTCTTGTGGTATGGGATATATGCACGATAAAAACATACCTTTTCTCATGATATAGTGGTGCATGTGTACAGATGGATAGTTGGAGATCCTTGCGTTGCCTCTCCTTACACGTATTTCATCCAGTACCGGGGTGTATGATCTATTGTAGTAATAGTCGTCGTCTTGACTCTAAATTTTCTGCTGTCTCTGTATGGAGTCTCTCTCTCTGACGTTGATCGAGCAGATGCTTGCATAAACATCTATACAGGAGGGGGGCAGGCCGAGGATGACGTGAGGAGGTCGTATGAGTGTAGTTTGGAGTTCGGTAGCGAGTCGTCAACGGGATGGTCTTCTTTCGTCTCTGGTGTTTCTTCCTCTTCAGAAGAACCTCAATGGCTCGCCGGCCTTTTTTAGAAGAATGGATGAACTACAGCTCGAGTAAGGGAGAGGAAGAGTCAAAGTGTACATACACCCTTCCGTCGGAGTGACGTACCCACCTCTGTGTTCTCAACGTATCACTCCCAATAGAATACCCCGTGTATTCTTCCGAGATACAATACCGGCCGAAAAAGAGTCCTGTATTCTTGTTCTAGTTGTTCATTTTCTCGTCTCGTTCTCTTCTTTGGATATCTTGTCTCTTTCTTTCCCGAGTCACTGAGTCTACATGGCTTGTTGTCTGCCTTCATGACGCGCGGATGTCATTTCCTGTCTTGTAGCGAAGTCTCGTTCAAATCTAGCATGAATGAGAGTTTTGATGATTCGATTCCTACGGACTCATCCTATGCGCCTTTACACATCCGCTTCGGTTCTTCCCTTTTCCCTCCTGCCCGCTCAAGCTATCTCCCCTTCTTATACTTCCTAAGACGTGGTCGAGGACGTGTCTTGGGGATCGCTGGATTCTTTTTCCCTTCGTTAACCTCGCAGGTTATCTCCGTGTCTCCTCTTGCTTTAGAATACGTGATGGATCGGAGACGTGTAGGTGTCTCCTTTTTTCTTTTCAGATGGAGACAGCCTCGACAGTCAGGAGGCAGTAAGACAAGCAGCAGTAGTCGAGGCCGAGAGAGCTCTCGCCGACACGCAGACGACGAAGAACGAGACCCCCATGAGGAGGAGGAGGAAGGGGTTGTAGTAGAGAGCGACGATCAGAGTGAGCAAGATGAAGAAGAGGACGAAGGAAGTACAAGAGGTGACCCAACATGTCCAGGAGGGAGAAGAAGATTACGTGGAGTAGGTAATAAGGGTGGGAGTATGCAGCAGTCTTCGGAGGACTATGGCTCTTTCTACGATGGGTCTTATATTAATCAAGGTGGTCATAACGCGATGCATGAGCGAAGCAGCAAGAAAGAAATGACGAAGAAATCGCAGCAGGCATCATCTACAAAGAAGAGAAAGTTGTCAGCCGATCAAGACAGGGGAAGTATGAGGAAGGGGTTATCGCATCCAGTGGATGATGATGATGATCAGGAAGAGGAGGAGGATGAACACGATGAAAGGAGTTCAAGAGGGAAGTCGCATCAGCATTATAAGAGCGGAAGACGCGATGACGGGGAAGGAAGACGGGAACATCCTAAGAGAAGAAGAAGAGGTGAAGAGAGTCAGGCTGAAGATGATGAGGGAGACGACAGTAGTGTTGCAGGACAGAGCCGAGGAGAAGAAGAAGATGAAGATGATGAAAGTGGTCCGCATGGACGTGACAGAGGTGGCGATAGAGAAGATGACGAAGAAGGGCCAACCATTCCGATAGTGTATGGAATTGACACGGAGCCACCTCGTCAGCATCTTCCAGGTATAATGGCCAACAAGCAAAGCTTCCTTCTAGTGATATAGATAGATATGTCTCCACGTCTATGTGGAGTGACATACAGAGTGATAGATGAAAAAGGTAGAGGAAGCCACCGAGACGGTCGCCGTCCTCCGGCGTGCGAGGTTTGACAGAGATACTCACGCTCTTTTTCTTGTGTGCTGAGCCTCCCCATATACGTATCTATACAGACCATAGGCTGTATATGCATATATGTCCTCGGTATGGTTGTATCTGCCGCATATACACACGTCACCCCGCCAATGATGTGTGATGCGCAGAGAGATACATGTCGTCATGTAGTGAAACATGAAGGAGGTAAGGGTGACGGATTGCTGGTGTGTCTGGTTATCTTCCTGCAGATGAGCAGGTCTTAGATGGGGACAGACTGACCATCGTACGCTTCAAGAATGTGAGCGTGGATTCCGGCCTCCCTCCGCCACGTGTCTCCTCGGGCGATCAGGAGCACCCAGGAGAGGAAAGCGGAGAGGGGACGAGAGATCGGGATGAAAATGATAACGAAGAGAAGAACAGGGATTCGTCTTCGGAGGGGAGCGCGGGAAAAGGTGAAGGTAGTGCAGGCCGTGGTCAGCATGGGGCAGGGGGAGGTGGAGGAGATCAACCTCATCAACAGCAGACCGGACCATCAGCATCTTGTGTGTATGTACAGTATATGATTGATAATAAGTATGTGTACTCAATAAACTTTGAAACGGCTCGAAAATACTGTCCTCAGCTTCTTCTTAGCTATCTCATGGCACGTACTACTTTCAAGAATAGTAATAGTGCTAACGGAGGAGGAGGAGCTGCAGGCGCCGCGGCGGCGGCCGCAGCGGGCAGTAGTGATGGTAGTTCGCAGGCCCCTACATCAGCAGGCGCGGTTGCTTCCTCTGGTTCTCCTCCTGATCTCGGCAATATGATCAATGGTGAAAGCGGAGGGAACAGTACTGCAACCACTCTGGAGGAAGGAGCGAGGACGAATGAGGACGAGGAGGAGGAAGAAGAAAGCGGGGGGGGAAGCGAAGGTCTGACGGGAGCGATCGTGACAGATAAGTCCTCCGTGGCCACAGGCACCGGATTGTCTCTCCTGTCCTCAATGGAAACCAGTAGTGGCGCAGGGGGTGGGAGCGGTGAAGAGGGTCACGTGAACGTCGTAGCTGGAAATAGGGATTATGCAAGTTCTGCTGCAGACGAAAGAGGTGGGGGGGATAATGTTGTCACAGACCTCGCTGCGGGGGGCGGGGATGACTCGGGGTGTGTACACCCTATCAGGGTAGTATCGGGAGCCTTAGAAAAAGGAGATACCCCCCAGATGCAAAAAAGGACGCAGGAGGGAGACGCCAGTGAGAAGACAAAGCCGACAGCAGGTCTCCCGGGAAGACCGAATGACTCGACAGGTGTCCTTAGCTCGCTTGTTGATAAGTTGATTGGGCAGGAAGGAGATCTCATTCATCTTAAAGGGAGGAGCAAAAACACCGAAGATTCCCTAGAGGAGGCAGAGGGAGGAGAACAAGCTTCCGCACTAGCAGGGGTGAGAAGAGAGAGAAACTTTGAAAAAGGCACAGATCACAATCATCTTACAAGAGAGAACGACGGTCTGCTCGCAGTGGGTCAAACACCACCTAATGAGCGAGCACCTGGCGAAGAGGTTCCTAGCGAAAAGCATGATGAAGTCGCTCTCAATAAAGAGAAACTGGCTGTTCTCAAAGAAAAGGAGAGAGAGCTTGAACATCCGTCAGAGAACTCTCCCTCACCAATACTTCCACCTCCAGCTGTAGCAAGCTAAAGCGTTCGTCTGCGGCACAGGCTGTTACGAGGTAGACTGAAAGGGGCGAGTGCTGAATTTGAAGGCTCTTTCGAAAGGTACAAGAGAGGTAAAGGGTTAGGTAGGAGCCGAAATGAAGTAGGAAAGAAGTTGTCGGTTAGATAGTGTTTTTTCGTCTACCTCAACTATTGAATGTGAGAATGGCGAATCTCTTCAACTAAACACCGCTTTGACTGTGAACGGGATGCTCGTGTTGTTCTTCCTGATCCGTAGTGAGAGACCATCCCTGTCTGTATGTACACTCAACTCGCGGACCACGTCGGTGAAGCATCCACGGACATCGACAGGAAGGATGATCTGTGTGGTAGTCTATCTTATTATTCGTGTGATGGTACGTGCTGACCCTCTGCAAGGCAGTACTGGAGATCTACTCTCCCGCTCCATCCGCTGTAGAGATGAAAATTCTCATCTGGAGGAGGCCTGTCTCGGGCAATTGTGAAGGAGATCCGTGTAGGCCTCGGAGATTAGGAGTGAAGGTCGTGTTCCTGGTCTGCCTCATGTGTAATGTGAGGGAAGAAACTGGCTGGCTTACGAAGAGAGGTACACAAAGGAGAGAGCAATCAGATACGTTCTCTTTTATCTTTTTTCTTTTTGCCTCACGTCGCTGGCGTGTATGCTATGCCATTACAACAACGGAGGGCTCGGTCCCAGTGCTCTTACGATTTCGGTATCGATAAGGATTTCGCTAGAAGCGACACAAGTTCCGGACCTTTGTACGCGTGGAGATAGAAGGAAAAAGTAGGAGGGAGACAAGACTCGAGAAGGGTGGTGTATAGATGCTAGTTGAAGTAAGACTTAAGGACGATGCAATGAAGGGAAAGGGGAGGAAGACCCAGGGCCAGCCGTGTGCATTCTTCGCTTCTGTTTCTACTTTGTAGTGTTGTGACGAGGGAAATCCTCCCTGGCGCAGAGTGGCAGTGATCAGCTAGCTCGTCAGTGAGCTCTTGGTTTGGGTGGAGGTGCAGAGATTTTCCGTGTTCTCTTTTGTATCGTCTTCTGCTGCATGGTGATCAGCAATGGACACGACATATGCCGCCGGTCGTCCTCCCGTTGCCTGTGGATCTTGAGCGTTTGTACTGTGTGTCCGTGTGTCTTTCATTCCATCATCTTTTTGGCTTCTTTTTTTCTTCATATCCGTGTCATCCCGTCCTCCAGACTATTGAAGCAAGTAGTCTGGGAAGGAAGGCAGGGGCTCGTCGTGTTTGACCTTTCTCTTCGGAGGAAAGGACGGACGAGGTTCTACCGCAGACCGGATTATATGAGAAACGTTAAACATCAGCCCGGATGCAAAGCAGTAATTTTTGTTTTCTTTAACGTGCAGTGATGTCCGCTTCTGACATGCCAACAGCACTGTCTTTGTAACAGTTGTCAGGAAGGACGAGGGATGATTCCAGTTGGGCGTCTTCTGTTGCCGGAAGATAGCTACTACGTTGGAAACGGTGCCCTGAGGGGTGGATTTCAATCGGGATCACTGCCTTCGCACGTCAGCCGATCCGGAACTGCTACGAGGACTTTCATCTGAGTTTGTTATACAGTCGCTGTTCGTATATGATAAAATGTGGGCTGATCGAACGTTTTTCTGCAGTGTTCCGATACGCCGCGTGGCCGTGGCACAGCCGCCGCGTCTGTTACTACAAGTCCCCACGGATATTGTCGCCAGTGGTACGTGCAAACTGATTCAAAGGCGACTACGCTACTCTGTCTTCTGCTCCGACGGCGCTCGGCCCAGGACAAACAACCTAGCGCGGAGACGCAAACCTCAAGCCAGATTTTGCCCCGCGATGGTCGGACTCCCGCGCGCTGTTGGAAAAAGCCCGCCTTCTGCGTTGTGGCCGCCCAGCTCTACAGCCGGCGCAGGTACCGGGCCATAGAAAATAGTAACCGGCGCGGGTCTGCTTGTCTCCGTCATGGTGTAGGTTGCTCTCCGCGGCTGTGACCACGACACACGAGCTGCCTAACAGGTCATCGTCTTCGTGAAATCTAAGCGTCCGCTACAGAATCGACCGCTCCGGCAACTGCAAGCGGTACAAAGCTCTTGTCCCCCCAGCCAATAATGGCGGCTGCTAATTCAACCCTCAACCCTAAGGGACGTCACACGACAAGCAGTGCGCGCACTCCTTCAGGATACGACGAGGAGCAGGGGCGGCCCACCAACGGACGTGCAGGTCCGGCACTCAGAAAAGCTGAGGAAGACGGCTTTGTTGTTCCCGAATGCGCGTGGAGCGCTTCAATAGAGATTCCGTGGCTCGTTAATGCATTCAGATCCTGCAGGAGAACGCTGTGAATGTCAGTGATCTCAGTAACTACGGGCCATTCAGCAGACATGTCACCCCAGGTTTGTCTCTGTGCTTGAGATTCGACCTGTCAGTTGAACTTTGTTCAGACTGTAGCACCAGCCTGTCGTTGGACGCGTACCCTCAAACTGCAGGTCTGAGTATCATCACAAGGACAGTGGTCACCGGGCACCACGAACTCGATGAACATGTTTTTCCGGGGAGTTTCTCTTTCTTACAGTAACAGCTTTCAGTGCAGAATGAGAGCAACGAGTAAAGCGCTACCCAACAGGAAACCAGAAAAGCAAGCACTCTCAAGACACAGTTCTCAAGGTCCTTTTTACTTACACTACAGTCCCTCGCCCCGTTCAATCACGGACTTCATCAGAACGGCGGCCCTATCGCCGTACGCATTCCAGTGCATACCATTCACCGCTCTAGTGCTCCCCGCGATACATACTGTATCCCCTTTTTACGCATGGTTTTCTGTTGCTTTCTCCCTTAAAGAAAAAAGGAATGTGTCAGACACTTGGAGGGGTGTATGCAGGTGTCGCGCAGAATCCGAGCACTTTGAGAGCCGCGCAGAGATGGGCCACACTGACGCCGTTCTCGCTCCTGTCCTCGCCTGAGCCGACGTGATAGCGGTGCGAAGGGGGGGCCCAAGCGTCCCTCTCGACTGCGTTGTCGAACTGTAAAGTGCCTTCCGGGATCCTTGCTGTTCGGCTGCAAGCCACTGGTCACCCGGCATCACTGGAAACCAGATAACGTCCCTCTGAGCTTGCACTCGGCAGGGGGCGGGTTCTTTCTTCTGAATCCTGTCAGTTCGTCACCGTCATCCTCTTGATGCGCTCCGGTCCTTTCGGCTGCTGTTCAGCAAGGTTCAGGTTGCCTGCCCAGCTACTACCCCACTCGCGTGTATGTTGGTCTGAAAATATCTCGTCCCTACGGGAGAAGTCTTGAAAAAGCTGCGTCTTACCCATTGTGCTTACGATCTGCTGATCGAACAAGTAACTGGAGAAGTCGGAACTGCATCGCAAACAAGTGGAGACGCCGCCACATTGGGCCACGGTTACTCATGAATAAAGAAAGATCCATGTACAAGAGATCAGAGCGTACTGGAGATGATGAGTGGGAGGAGACGCAGTCTGTCGTGAAGCAGCTGTTGAATGGTTGTGTTCTTTCAAAAGAGACTCCTTTTTCTCCTCAGTGAACAGCACTATTACTGCCGACAGTAGTAGCGGTAGTCAGGGGTTCACTATCAAGTTCTTTGTCGTGCAGTTGGAAGGAGCTACCGGATCCTGAGGCCGTCTCTTTCAGAGGAAGTCTTCCTGAGTCACGCTGGACCACTTTCACTAGAAGAACGGGTGCAGGCCTGGGTTGGTTAAAACGGGCAATTGCCATGGCCATTAAGGTAGTCACGGCACCCCATAGTATCAGTCCTACAATTCGACTCGCCACCTTTATCGTGTGGTGACTCTCTGATGCAAGACGAGTAGGACTCCTTGCGCGCGAAGCAGAAGATGGTTCGGAGTCTGCACTTCGTTTTCTTTCATACTTTCTGCGGTGGCGTCGTCGGCGGGTATCCGCCTCAGATTTTGCTGGGCGAGTTTCCACCTCCGCCTTTTTCGGTGGGACGGAGTAACTAGGAGGTAAAGGCTCAAACACTGTCGACCTCTCGGCGGAGTAGTTTTGAGCAGAGTGAGCAGATTTGTCGGTCGGCCGAGTTTTCTTCAGTGGCTTGCCCGTCTCGCTTCTGGGGGACCCTTTCCCTGATCTAGATGGAGACATCGGGCGTTTTGGAGCAACATCGTTCAGGGTGTTGGTGCTTTCTTCTTCCACCGCGTCCATAGCAAAAGTCACGCGAAGGTTCTTCTTGTTCTTTTTCTCCATCGGAACATTCTAGAGTCGCCAATGGCGAAAGAGACCCCGCTTCACGTGCCTGCGCACGTGCATTCGCAAGGTCTGCGCACAGGCGAAAGGCCTTGGCGAATGACGAGAAAATCTCCTTAGTGAGTAGTTCTTGGTGGAAAAGAAAGAAACCAGGCTTGGGAAGTAGTACGAGGTGTAGCCGCCTCTTAAAACGAAAC
Organism: Cystoisospora suis; assembly: GCF_002600585.1. Classification (NCBI taxonomy): domain Eukaryota; phylum Apicomplexa; class Conoidasida; order Eucoccidiorida; family Sarcocystidae; genus Cystoisospora; species Cystoisospora suis. The sequence goes on along the minus strand of NW_027155283.1, from coordinate 1,598 downwards.
CGCGAGGAAGACGTTAACAACCAAACGAGAGGGGCACCAGCGGTACAGATCCCAACGGTCCACCAAGGAAAACCTCGTGTATGTAGAAGCAGGAAAGACGAAGAGAACTTTAACACGTGCACTGCACGGCTTTGCTTTAGTATGAGAGAACACGGCTGGCTTTTTACTTGAAGAGGTACAACGGTGCCATGAATGAATGGTTTTCCTTCTCGTACCGCTAGCAAGTCTGAATGGTGGCCCGTCTTTTCTTACTCAAATAATCAAACCAGTCTTGGAAGACCTCACATAAACAAGCATACCGCATGGAGCAAGTCTCAAGACATGAACAGCTCAAAGAAAAGCCACGACAGTACCGATTTGGAGTAGTGGGGCTGTTTGTGCCCCCCTGCATACAGCGCGCTTGGCCAGAGCCCGCGTGACCGAGCGATCGAAGGCCACGGGGCCATGTAGCCAGAAGTCGCCTTTCGTAGAGCTGGGGGACGGAGGGGTGGGTGTTGCGGTGGTGGAGACGAATTCTGGGGCTCTACAGAGCGAAGTTACCCTACTAAGGATGATTAACGCTGGGAGAACTACCCTCCCTTACTGTGCCTCAAATTCTTGGTTTGAAGTGGACAAAAGCTTCAGGTGCCTGGAATCATTTCCAGTTACGTCAACGAACAGCGCAGAGATAGACGGAACGTTACGCAGCGCCTTGTAGCCGTTGGCTTTCAGGGCAACCATGACCGGTCTGACGGAACTCGGCCGAGAACAGGAAGCCTTACAGTGGGCGGTGTCAGCCGGGACGGCGTGAACAATACCTCTGTGTCGGTTGCACTCGGGGACAAGGGGCCGGTCAGGACTTACTTTCGTTCGTGATGATGAGGATCTGGTCGACCGTCATATAAACACCTGAAGTCGGAACAGCCGTTCTAAAAGTACACAAGCTTTCTTCTCCTCCATGGTTGCGAATCGATTCCCCTTTGCGTGCAGGGGACGCCACGACATGTTACAAAGAGAAGACACACTATGCCGTTCGGTTGGTGTGGGAGTATTCCCTGTGCCACTAGTGTGTAGTTCCGCCCCGGCTTGTAGGTATGCAGTTCCGCTCACAGAAAGAAGGCAGTTCTTCGTACACTTCTTTCCCCAAAACATATGCTGATCATGTATGCGCAACGAGCCGCTGCTTTTGAGGCCGCAAATCCTCCTGGAAGGAATCGAGTTGTTGCAGCTGTGGATAGTGCAAGGGCTGTAGAGGAGGAGCGTACACGGAAAAGACTCAGGCCAGGCCGGAGACCACAACATCTTGAGAAGAACTTCTCAGAGCGACACTCCAGCGGTGATGGCAACGAGTCGCAACGGGTGCACCAACAGGTGATGGATGCGCTACTCCAGCTAAGCAAGCGAGGATTGTTTGGGACTGCGCACGTGACACCCAAGCGTGGGTCCCAACGGCCAGGCAAACAAGAACGCAGGCAATCAGCAACCAGTGCCTTCTGCTTTTACTGCAGGAGTCCGGACCACAAACTCCCGGGCTGCCAGTGGTGGCAAGAGTATATCGCAAACGATAGTGCGAGGCGCCACAACTGTCCGAAGTGCCTGCAACGCGGACACTCGTACGC
>NW_027155282.1:0-209 GCF_002600585.1 Cystoisospora suis | reverse complement strand
CCTCCTTCTCCGAAAGGCTTGTCCTTTCAGTGGGACCCCCCTTTCTCACGACAACCCAAAATTATTCTTTTCTTGACTCAATCCCGATACGTTGAATACCTCTATAATAATTACTCACGGTTTGTTGACATCCTATTAGGTTACTCTCTGGTTCCCAAGTGGATGTCCCATCCATCCACAACACTTTAAACCACTTAACATGTGTAATG
>NW_027155281.1:0-278 GCF_002600585.1 Cystoisospora suis | reverse complement strand
TAGAGATATTTTTCACATACTAAGCACTTAGCATAATAGTTAAATAAATTAGTAACACACATCACACAGTAGCATAATAGTATCTAAGGGTAGCTACAGTAAGCTCACACCTTAGATATATAGGTAACACGGAACAAAACAGTAACCTTACGAAAATAATACTACACAAGCGTAAGAACAATAGGTAACACGCACAATATTAGAATAATAACACTTAGAGTAGCTAATTGTAGTTAGTTAGTGAATATAGTTAGCCAGCGCTAGCTCAGCTAGTCCAG
>NW_027155280.1:69646-77350 GCF_002600585.1 Cystoisospora suis | reverse complement strand
GGCACGCCGGCTGGGCTAAGCGAGTACTCGGATAATTTCTGTACTGCCTGCTCTCTGCTGCGGTCGCGCCTAACCGACGACCGCAGCGGTCTGCCGTCTGAAACGGAGCTGTGAGCTCGCGTGCTCCAGACGTCAACTTCCTACGATGTGTGCCGCGCCACTAAACACGCCCCAGAGGCAATCTGATCGAATCAGGGTCCTTGAACAGCTGCAAGATGTCACAATCGCGAGGTCCCCACTGGGCCCGCAACTGCGGCAGAAAAAAAAAGCGAAAGTGCACAAGTTCTCGACAAGACTTTGAAATAGATTCGAGTACATTCTGCTGGTGCCCCAGCATCACAGTACAAGCCTGAACGGCATGCCTAAGCTATGCACTTAAGAGGAACAGGGAATACGAAACACGGAGAAACTCACACCCGCGTATCTCGAAGTCAGGCAGGAAAACGGTAAGGGCCGAGCTCCGCCTGACGTTTATATGAACGTCTAACGTCAAGTCATCAAGAGGAGCAATCATCAAGCCCGATCGCGAACTGCAAACGGCCGGATTGAATTTTGAAATGAGAAACAGTGCGGACGGGCGAGAAAGAAAGAAATCCCTACTGTTTCTGTTTGTCCCTCCGCGTTCGCTTTGAAACCCGCCACGCCCAACCGAGGATAACAGGGCGCCTGGCATGGAATCACACGAAGTACACGCTATTCTCCTACACAGATCGTATGCTCCGAGACGAGAGCGACCACCACCTACACGTTTCAAAGAAAAAACCCGGCTGCATTCTTGCTGTATTCTGTCCATCACAAAGACTATCGCATGATCTCTTGAAAGGGAGTCGGAGATAGCAATGGGAAAGCTTTCCTCCGTGGAGGGAACGACAGACAATACAATAAAAGCGAATTCCGCGAAAAATGATACCGTTACGAGACTCATGGCCACAGGCCAAAAAAAGTATTCGCCGAAGGGGTCGTCTGTGTTCGTTCGAACCCGGTACCAACGGCCACGGTGCACGTACCGCAAAGGCGGAGGGACGAAGAGGAATCACGGAACGCGACATCGTGTTTTGATAGAGCTTCTTTTGTTTATCAATATAGGCAGTGAGTATGTTGTCTGAGTTTGTTGTTAATGAATACTATAGCCCTCCCCTTGCACACCATGTCCACCCCTTGAGCTTAGCAACGGCCGTAATCCAGCGCATCGTTCTTTTTCTCGCTTCTTTTTTTTATCTTCTCTATCGCGAAGGCTTGTCCATTTCTACAGAGAAGTTGCCAAGCCCTTTGCCTCTCACCTTCACTCTTGTCCGTACAGGAGGAAGCGCGAACTCTTCCTACGACGAGCAGCACTACACAACTAGCCTCGCCAACTTGATGATGTGTAAAACGCTCCATCCTGCGCGACAAAGGGTGTCTAGACGTTCGCGCTCCACCCTGCACCTCTTTTGCCTGCATTGTGAACCGGTCGGTCTCCTCCTGATCTTTTTCCGCTCCTTTGCGGCACCCTACCGGGCCCCGGTCTTCCTTGGCTCAAAAGACTGACAACTGAAAGGACATCAGGAGCAATCAGCCGCGGCTGCGAGTTGATCTAGGCCAAAGAGGCGTTCCCTTTCCTCAATTACCTGGGGTTGAGACAGTCCGACTCCCTCGGCTGCCACCTCCAGGGCACCTTCGATCTTCTCCTTCTCCGCCTCTACATTTTCTTCGCTCTTCTCTGGAACTGTTCCCTCAGCCCCCGCACCGTTTGCTTCGTCACGGTCTTCTAAGTGAGTCTCTTCGTCGTCTGGTGCTCCGACTACAGCCTTGTCTGCTCCTTCCTGCTCCTGCGGCGTAACCCCAGCCCGTTTCTCGCTCTTGCTCCTCTCCTTTTCGGCCTCATTGGTCGGCTTCTCATAAACAGTTACAGCTCTCTGCCTTAGGCGCTCAAGCTTTGCTCTCAAGAGTCTCCTTCGTTTTTTTGTGGCCCGTTTCCTTGAGTTTTCTTCTCTTTCTGCCCCTCCTCCCCCTTTCAAGCTTCGTGACAAAGCGGATCTGCTTCTATCTTGATTCACGCCGCGGAGAAATCCGGCAGTCGCACGAGTGTTGAGTGTGTGTGTCCTCAGCGCTCCGGAGCTCTGCTTACAACGAAGCGATATAGCACTAGAGTCGAGTCGTGTAGAAGCTGCAGAGATTCCTTTTCTTCCCCTCGAGTAAGCGAGCTTATGATTTTTGGTTTCTCTCACAACGGAAAGAAGGGGCGCAGGAGACACTAAACCTGACGGTTCGACTCCGGTCTTACACGGGTGCGGTGCGCGTCCCCCTATTTTAGCTGGCCTGCCGGTCGCGGACGCTTCTTCATCTGTAATCGAATTTTTCTTGGAAGAATGCTGTCCCAGTGACTTGACAGGAAAAACCCGAGGCTTCTTGTGATCACCCGTGAACTCGCGAGTGTTGCTTCCCGCGGAATCTCCTGTCCTCGCTCTTCCAATACAGCAGCCGCCTCGTCTATCTCTCTTTCGTCCTTGTTCTACCACTTCCCCCTCCGCTACTTCTTCCAAAGGAAAAACTTGCTGCACGTACATCAGCGCAAACCGGTCCGCAATGTCTTCAACGAACTGGCTTATCGCTTTTTTCAAACAGATGGAGTCATGTCCTGGATCACCCTCCACCGGCAGCGATGTGCTTGTGGCAACCCTATCTTCAAGACTGTCGTGCTCGCTCGGTAGCTGACGAGACAGCATGGTTTCCACGGTGTCTTCCTTCGATGCTCGCTTCTCCGTCTTACTCTCCCCTTCACTTCCAGATATTTTTCTGACCTTCCGCGCCACAGGCAAGAACGGAAAGTATCTGCTCCGGGTGTCCGAGAAAGACCGCTTAGACGAGCCCGAGGGAGGTAACCAAATCAGATACCGTTTCAGTTTCTTCTCGCCGTAGGTGATCAAAGTCCTCTGCAGCTCACTCAGTCGAAGAAACAATCGTGAGTTCTCACTGGCCGCTGCAGCGACAGTGCGCCATAAGTCGGCAGATACCAACTGCAGAGGAAGGGGAAGGTGAAAGCCGTCTTCGTGATGGGGCGATTGGGACGGAGACCGAGTCCCCTCATGTGGCGTCCTTACGAGCCCAGTCGGGTCGTCCTTTTCAGCGGGCACCGAAGTGCTACTGGAGTCACCGCTTGTCATTCGCGGACAACCACGAACAGACGGGGTCCCCCTCTCTATCTCTTCCCTGTCTTCCGCAGCAGCACCGTTTGCAGGAAGCTCTGCAGACGAACCACGCGGGGAAGACGGAGGCAACGAGGCACCACACTCGTTCGCCCTTCTGCCTTCCTCTGCTACCGACAGAACCTTCCCCTTTGAAGATGATGGAGGAACTACCACAATCTTTGAGAGAGCTCCGGGCTCCGCGGAAGCAAAAGAAGAGTCAGCTACTTCTCCGCATGCAGACAGTTGATAATGACACAGAACGACGTACCCCGCGCTGCAGAAAAGACGGAACAGTGGAGAGTTTGCAACAATCGTTTTAAGCGGTGAGATTCGAGGGTGTCGTGAGACAATCTCCTCGTCAGCGGACAAAGGGGAAGGGCCGAGGGAGTCGCCCTGCTGATTCGGCTTGCTGGGGACGCTCAGGTGGCCAGGGTTGAACGAGGAAGCCGGGATCGCTTGCGGGAGACCCGAAGCGCGAGAGGCGGAGCACGAAAGAGGAAGGCGGTCCACCACTAGTGCGGAGAGAGAAGTGGAGCGGTATGTGCCCAAGTTCATCGCGCAATGAACCCGGAGGAGCTGACACACAGAGGCAAGAGAACGCAAACAACCCGTTTTTATCAGTTGCACTGAAGAGGACGCTGCCGTTCTGGCCCTTGACAGCACTAGGCTCGAATACTGAGGAAGCTAGCCCCTAATGCGCCTTGCTTCTCACTACTGTCACTGTCTCTCATCCTTTAACTGCCTCTCCCGCTTCATGCTTTGGAAGTGAGTCCTCCTGCAAAGATGGCGGCACACTCTTGTTCTAGTACACAGTTCTTCGTAAGTATGGAAACACTGCTCTCTGCCCCAAGTTCTAGCCTAGCGTCAAAGAATGACTCACCTCCTGCAAGTGCCACCGCGTCACACCCGCAGCGCTTTCCGTTGTTCGTCCTGTTATGCAAACACCCCCGTGTTGTCCTCGCTTCCAGGATTTCAGGCCAACAAAACATTTGCGCAAGCCCTCAATCCTCCCGGTCTTCCAAATCAAGAGCAAAAAGTCGCCCACAGCTTGAAGAGAAACGATCGAATCCTCCCTGTCTCCTTTCGGACCAGGGGACTTACTCGTGCTAGCCGAACAAACACACGCATAAGACTGGGCTGTACAAGGCAACGAGGGGCCGCTAGAGGAAGGACGCGCAGGGACAGATGGTGAAAGGGCTGAAGAGGCAGTCTCTGCGGGAGACGGTGAGACGCGCGGCGGGGTGAAAGCAGACGGAGGCGAAACGGCAGGCGAATCCGCAGCGGGAGCAGGAGAACCGTTGAGACCCACTTGCGCTGTGGCGTCACTGTACACGCGAATCCCGCCTTCCCTGCTACACTGGACACAACATGTTTCTTCTTCCGCCCGCTGGCTGACAGCCGAAAGACACTTCATATACGGGCGCCGTACGCATCGATATAGAAGGTGCACCTCCAACTGTCTCAGACGCTGAAAATGTTCAAGGCAGCGTGCTAGAAAAGCAGCGTTAGGTGAAGTGGAAGAAGGAGGCGGGGCAACCTGCAAAGACCGTGAAGATGACAAAGTCGACGGTCGCGCAGGCGAAGGAGAGGGGCCGGGGACATTATCCGGAACAGGTGAATCGCCTGAAGGGACACCAGAGTCGGCGGATAGGCAAGAAGAAGGAGGGGGGTTAGTCGGTGACCGGTTCTCTGATTTTGCGAAAGAGGGCGAAAGACTGCGGCACAAAACGACTGGCGACTGAGGAACACCAGCAACACCTCGAGAAGAAGCAGAATGGCTAGAAGGCACGACGTGGTTTGCCCCCCCTGCCCCTCCAGCTGAACAGCCTGTACCAGTCAACTGGTTTTTGCTGCCATCGGTCAATTTCTCCCCCGACGAAGCACGAGAAACATGTGCTTGAAGAGGAGGATAAGGACGAGGCCGGGCGGCACGCAGAGAAGGGAAACTGTTCGGAGACGGACATAGCCGATCAGCGGGTGAAAGAAAGAGATACTCCCCTGTGAGCACGTCCTGAGGAACGCACGGTAGACTTAAAAGGAACAAGAGGTGGGAGCGTGGAAGCGATGAAAGCAGGCGAAGAAAGTTCTCCGGCCTGTACGGGATCCTCACATCGCTGGAAGGGTGACTGTATAGCTGAGCGACAAGGAGCCGAGAGAGGAAAAAAGCGACCACTTCGTGAGAAAAACAAACCGTGTAATATGCTGCCGGCCCTCACTGCAGGGTCTCTATGAAGCTGCCTGGTTTCAGTGTACTGCATCAGAGCGAATGCGACCCCTCTCTTAACGCGCATGCCCTGGAACTCTTTTCTCGCCCTCCTTCAACCGGGAGCAGGGCTTGCACCGCTATGGAACTACACCCGCATCACACTTGAGAGTAGAACTGCCACTTGGTGCGAACGCCCACGTCTAAAGCCTCTGCAGCATCTACACCAGACCACCAACCGTTCACCAGTCATATGGTCCCCTGCGACTCATCTCGTCACGCAAGCATTTCCGCAAGAACGCACTCTGACCGGAGAAACACAGATGGAAACGGTGCCAACGCAAGCGGTTTAAACCAGCTAGTCCTACCGAGTCCAAAGCGGCACTGAACTCTGTCCATACTAACATGCCGGAAAAATACTGCATAGCTCGCCCCCAGTTTCCTAGCCGACATATATACATATACATAGATACGTCGGTATGGATGAAGCATCTTCAGTTACTCATCCACCCTAGAAATCCTCCCCTCGAAGGAGCGCGCACCACGAACAGATTGATATTTACCATCCACACGATTTCTGGTTCCTCCGCGAAAGAGGCGTCGGTCACCCTCAGCCAGCCACTGGAACGAGAAAACGAGAAACAAAGGATGCAAGCTTCCTTTCTCTGTGGTACCCCCGCATCCGGTCAGATGATCAGGGAAGGAGGAAGCAACAACTGCGTTCCAGTTGACTGTCTCTCTGTCACTCAACAGGAGGCCACTACTACAATGCAGGTATGAAGAAGATAGCAACACATTGTAAGACCTTTTTACTTTACCCTGGTTATCCTACGACTAACTATACTACCCTATCCTTCTGACTTCGCTTTCCGCGTACCAAATCGAAACAGAACGGTGTACACTCGATAGGCTCCGGGATCGGGGGACGTCGGCGACTCGTGAGAAGTACGCCCGAGGAGGCGCTCAGCCCAGAGCCTCCAGCGGGACTTCCCACTCCTAGGGCGAAATTGAGCTCGTGGATTACGGAATGCTGGTCAACAAAAAAGAAGTCACCACTTCCACTTCCACGTGCCTCGCTGACCATGGTGCCGTTGCATCCGCCGAAAACGTCCACGACCCGCTTGTCTTTCAATGAGCCTTCCACCTTGGAGAGAAAAAAAGTGAACACACAGCATGTTATATCAAAAATAACATGGCCAGAGGCAGGGGGGGATAGAGGAAATACGTGCCTCATTGACTGGGGCCGACATACGTGTATAGAAAAACAGCGCGGGAAAAGAAGGAATCGATCGAAAGTCGCGGAGGTCTCTATATACAGTATTCAACCGGTACTGAACAAGCTAGTTTCTAAACAAACCAACATGCCATTCCCCACTGCAAATGGCCGCGCCCCCTGGCAACCAATGTGTTCTGCTTCATCTCCTGGCAGGCGGCCTCGCAGTGGTGGCGAGCTCATCAATAAGCGAACTACCAACTACTGTTTTCACCGCTTCGACTTCCTTTTCCCAGGGTAATGTCATGTATACAAAAGCACGCCGCTCCACTGTTCGGACGTAGAAAGGACTGAACCGCGTAGTACACCAACTTGATGAGTTCAATCCCATAAAACTGTAGGAGTAAGGCTCGAGGAAACTAGCGCACAATACGGGGGAGTTCGGAATCCCTCAAGGGAGAAAAGAGTGACGGCAAGCATGCAGAGGGGTACACGCCCCCACTGTTCTAACAAACTATGGCGTGAAACTGCACTTGTTGTGAAAAGCGAGAGACTCCGGTACAAACAAACGAATCAAAAGTTCTGCTGTGCGCTTATCAGTCACCCGAACGCGAAACGCCTTGCTTTGGCTTGTTTTTCACGGGTTCATGTGGCTCTCTTTCCTTGGTCGCAGAACCTCTGCGCTGTCCCTAACACCAGGGGCGGGATACACCGGGCCTGCATCAAGTTGCCCAGCGACCAGGAAAACTATCGAAACGCTGCCCCTCGCAGCTATCGGCACATCTCGACCTGAGTACCCCAGCATGTCTACATGAAAGCACTCACTCTGCTGAGGCCAGGGACAACTTTTCCGTTCTCCAAGGCCCTGGCCCGCCACTGATACGCCACACCGTTCTGGAAGAGCAGCACTCCACAGTCCCCGTCGGTGCCGCAAACGAGCTAAACAGGCCATACAAGCACACCCCCAGCGCACAGAAAAAACGTGAGCAGTGAGAAAAGACAGCAGGGATAGAATGACGTTGACGCACTACCTCCAGCAAATTCCAACTCCCAGGAGGCGCCACCTCGACGGATACTAAGGGAATTCACAGAATCCGCTAACTAGCTAGCTATGTGACTTT
>NW_027155280.1:3183-69556 GCF_002600585.1 Cystoisospora suis | reverse complement strand
CCGTAGCCGTCGCCCTTCCCCGGTAGGCTCGACCGCGTCATCAGTCAATGGACGCAAAGCTTCAAGAGAGCTCGTTCATGTGGCACTTATCTGATGTGGGGAAAACGAAACTGGGGGGATGGGGGAAGGGAGCAAGGACGCAGCCAACACCAACAGCTGCTAGCGGGACCAAGAAATGAAAGCCCACAGCCCTCAGCACCAGCTGTATACTAGGTCTCATCCCGGAGGCAGCCATGGAGGGTTGACGATGCCAATCAAATCTGATACTTCCGAGACCCGATGAACGCTACTTGTGAGACAACGCTCAGGAGTGTTACGAGGACTAAGCTAATGGAGAGGCCATCACAGTAGAGGCAAAAAGGATGACAGCTCGAAGAATGCCCAAACGCACCAGGCATGGGAGAAAAACCGCCGGGTGTCATGGCCAGGTGATGTGGCGCACAGTGTTCTCGCATTGGGCGCTGATTGCTGCCGGTCCGCGTCCTAAGAGCTGCTGCATCGCAAGCTGGCTGCCTAGATTACCGAGACAACCCCAACCTCTCTGCTTTCGTCAGCTTCCGTATCGTATCCTCTCGGCATTCGGCGTACCTTGGCAGGCGGGTGAGGCAGTGGCGCAGCCCGACAGTTGAGGTTACGTCCTCGAATGATTAACCCATGGCGCTTGTTGTAGAGTCTGGACTGGGCAATGACAGCGTACCGCAGCGGAGGAAAGAAAGGAAACCACGCAGAAGAAGCAGAAAAGCTAGAGGATGGCGGTGAGAGCCCAGACGATAAATTCCCACCGGTGTCAGGTTGGACCAAATTGCTGGGCCCGGTCTTTTCTCTCTTTTCTGCTTCTCTTGATTTCTCTGTGTGCCCTCTTTCCTCTGTGACTCCAGAAACAACACTTTCACAGCTCTCGCTCGGTGACTCAAGACTGTCTCTCTCGGCTGAAGAGACCTCGCAACCTTGGTTGCTTCCTCGTCGTTGCTTTGATACTGTGTCTAGTTTTTCTCCGGAAGCCGACCGGCGAGGGGGACAGGCCGAGAGAGCCGGCGTGTCGTCGTTCGGCTGGGGACTTCTGGCTTGAGGGTGAAGGGGAAGAGAGCAGGCGGGGAATGGATATTCCCGCGACGGGAATACAGGAACTATCTCTGCCAGAGAGACAAACAGACATCGCCCTCTCTCTTCGATCCCTGCGGAAACCCACGCAAGCAGACAGGGACTGAACACGATAGACGGAAACGGGAAAGCCCATACAGCCCGACGCACGAAAGCTGCCAACGGCTTCAGAACAGTAGCGACTACGGTTTCCCTACAAAGGTGCTGCTTCAGCAGTGGCGAGGCAGGAACGGAAGAGCCGTGCGACTCGAGTAGCGCACTTAAAACCGCCGCTTTGCACGGATACCGGCTACAGGTTTACACCCACTTGGACGGGGGTGGCCCTCTACTCGGCGAAGTCCACAGAAGAGACACGTTTCCACAGAGAACCACGCGAGGCTCTGCGTAAAATTGTGGCTCTAAAGAAATGAACGTGAGGAGAAGAAGCTTGCTCGGCTCTAACGATCGTACCCGCTGAGTCTTGAGAAACAGGAATTTTGAGTGCCTCTGGACGCATGGGACAGTGCTGGAGATACCTCAGTCCGTCCTGCGAGAAGACCCTCCCACTGATGTTTGAGCCGTCTTCCTCTCCATCAGGCGGTGAGGAACGTGAAGCGTCTTCGCCGCTCTCTCTCTTTCGCGTCTCCTGTGAGCGCACGTTGTCAGTGTCTGACGACCTGTCTTCATTCCACGACTCACTACAACGGCAGACTAGAAGGGGTACACAAGCACCGTCTGTAGTTACGTCAACTTGTTCGCTGCCTCGCTCGTCTTCATTAGTAGAGGTGCCTCTTGGACCGTCCCCGCACCCATCTTCCACAGCGCCGCCACGATGTGCAGCGGTTTCCGAAGAACTCGGAACGTGGCCAATTTGTCCGCATCCACGAAGATGAGAACCGACCGCAGTTGTCCTATCCAAGTTCTGGCCCGGTGGAAGAAGCGCAGCCCAGTCTGCCGAAACGGGCTGTGAAACGGCTCCCTGTGCAAGTAGCAACGGATCTGCACTTTCCCTCGGGGACCCCGTGCATGAAGTAAGGGATGAAGAGAAAGGATCAGTATTCGAAGAAGAAAAACAGGAGCTAGACGGGTTGGGGGAGCTCGAAGGAAGCGGAGAGGTCGTGAGAACTCCAACGGAGGCACTCGTGCTAAGCCTCCCCTTGCAGCAGCAATACGCATTGCTTCCTAGCCATAGATTTCCGTCATCATCTATAGCAGCCAGCGCAAAGAGACTTGTCGGATCTTCATTACGACTCACACAACAGCAGTTTCGGCATCCCCGATTTGCCGGAGTTGCCGGTAGATTCCCGTGTGTTGATAATGACCCGCTGTTTGCAGCGAAGGCACAACCAGAAGTCGCCCTCGTCTTTTTTTCTCCAGTAAGCGGACCGACAGCAGACGCACAAGTACGATGGTGAGCCGGGCGGATGTCGTCCGGAGCATCTGTTCGGGACTGAAACGCGGCGTAGTCGAAGAAGGCGTCCAAAGCCGCATCACCAAGGTCTAACGACCGTATCTCCACATGCACAAAAGCTTTGTTGGGAAGAGATGCAAGAGGCCGCCATGTGTCGAAGCCTGCGTTCTGCCACGGATAGTGTCTGCCGTGAACCCAGAAAAAATAGACGATGAGCAAAACAACAGCAGAGACAAGATTAGACGCGAGATCCTCGCACATGGAGAACCGTTCGCAGACGCCAGCGGAGCGTTTGTAGAAGGAGCTTCCACACGGGAACATCCAGCACAGTCGGGAGATACGTGGCATCCTCGGAGGCTCTGCATAAGTGACACGCTAGGACCCCGCCCGGCATTCCCTCGACAGCGAACAGCCTGTCGCGGGAATGAAACCTGAAGAGTACACAAAGCCGAACCACGACTATGACAGAGTGCGTGCTGCTGCAGTCGAATTACACAGGTCACATGCCTTCTGGTACTTTGAGACCAGACTGTACGGTGCTGCTTCAAGAGACTGATGTACCTGATCTTGTAAATGTAGATTTCGCCTTGTTCGCTGAGAAGTGCCATATGATGTGAGCCGCATGAGAGGTGGCGGACACGTAGACCCTCCGGCAAATCTGCCTGCCATGCGAAGCTCCGATCTAACTGAACACCAAGCTGCACGGCCCTGCTCTGTATTCGCAGTAGACATGACGCGACCACACAAACGAAACACTCATTTGCTGAAAACTCCATTGCGGAAGAAACATAGCGTGGGTACACACAAACAGAACACACCACCCACACAACTGAAGACACATCTACACGTAGATACCAGGACAAGGCAACGCTCAGACCACCCGGAGAAGAAATGGTCTTCCCCGCAGGAGAACAGACGTTACACAAAAAGCGTGGAAGTACGACTCGGAACTCCAAATAAAAAGCGAGAAATTGGCCGGTACAAGAAACACTCTGTCGTCTCTTGAGACACGAATGGCACAAACGGCTTCGAGTAGCTCCGCACTACTATTCATAAGCCTGTAACCAGAAGAATGTACTGGAAAAGAAGAAAGCTACAAATCAGTGAGTCGACACACCTCAAGCAAGCGACAGAAAACCATCAGTGGACCGAGCTAGAAGAGTACCCTTGCCAGCGCACGGGCACTCTCGCGGACTGTGTTGATAGATCAGACTTGCACCGCCCGTCCTTCAACGACTATACGTTCTTGCATCAACCCATACGCCGGCAGAGACGGCTTCCCGCGGTGCAGGTACCTATCTCTGCCTCCTCGCATACAAATACATTTATGTAGTATACTGGGTTGGAGACACAAGTGTGACATGAACAGACATTGTTGCACAGCCTTTGCCCTGTGAAAAACGCCTGCAGAAGTCTTCGAAAATATGTGAAACTTCGCCGGTCCCTTTGTCACTCACACTCAGCGGTGTCACCCTCACAGCCACACTTGTGCACTACTTCCCCTTACCTAACATGGCTGCTGTTACAAAGCCTATCTCCCGCAGACAGCCAATGCGGAGTCATGATGGATGGATACAGAGAGCTTTGCTTCATGGAAGCTAGAGTACTTCGCACGCAACGTTGACCCCGACTCTAAAAACATGCCGCCGACATGGGAAGACCGCCCGCGTAAGAAAATGCGATCAATGGGCTTGTCACAGATTCTTATTCACGATAGATTTACCCAAAAAAGCAGGATTACTGGAGTGCCAACGCCACTTATCGCACCGAGCAAACATCTGATAGGTGGGACTCGACGTCTGCTCCAGTGTCCCCCCACAATCGCGGAAGTCGGGGTGGGACATAGTCTTACGGCAAAGGACGAGAAGGTAGGTTTCTTCCTCTCCTCCGCTCCCGGGCCTCCTTGTGATGCCTGCTTCGGCTTCCTTGGTCCGAGATTCTTACTCTCCCAGAATACCTCAACCTGGCTCTCAGCGGCGAGTTGCTCAAGCCTGTTAGCAGCGCCCGCTAAGGGTCCCCCACCAAAAACGTAGAAGTTTTCGTCGACGCCAATCTGATCTTCGATGAGTTCAAGCAAGGCCTCCCGTTCCTTGTGCCCGTCCATAGGAGCTCCTCCACTGAACGGAGAGAATCCGACCGCCCCCCCGAGTAAGGCCATGTCCTTTGCCGCCTTAGTACATGGCGACGGCGGACGACCAAGGTCACCTTGCCCGCGACTGCTCTTGTCTGAGACGCGATTCTGCCGTGCCAAGAGGATTCCTTCGTCTCGTGCGTGCCTTCTTCCGTTCCCGCCCCCATCACCATAGCACTCTGATTGAAAAAGGCCTTGACTACGCTGCCCAGCCAACAGAGCGTGCTGCCCGGTGGTCAATGACATTTTGAGACGTCTCGATTCTGCAAAAAAAGTAACGTTTCTTGAGATGAAGAGCTACAGGCATCTCAGTCATTCATAGTCGGTAAGATAACCTGAGAAGGGACCCTGCACGCCGAGAATGCGAAAGCGTTGGGCAGCTGCGGGTCCTGCCGAAAAGGAGGGAGCTACATTGGAAAAAGACCTTTCTCCATTATCTTCTGAACAGCAGAGGATGTCAGCCCGAGGGTTCTCTGGTGCTCCACTACAGCCGCAGTGCGTCCTCTCGCAGTTTTCCCTTGTTCTGCTTTACTGGCACAAGGTTTCGGGCCCCGCTTTACTCTTGCGGGGCGCCTTCTCGCCTCGATGCCCCTTCGGCCGTTCGAGGCAGCACAGGGAGGTAGTTCTTGCCGAACAGCTGGATCAGCCGGCCGCAGAGAGAAACTTGCCGCTTGGCGGGCTGGTGACTCCACGGTTCTGGACGGCAGGACGAGGGATCGGGTGCTGCTAGCCCCGTGTTATCGCTGTCCTTGTATCCCACGCCCCGGAATGCTACTTGTCCGAAAGAAACCCAGCAGAACCGTTGTACCACGGGTACGGCGCCAGGAAGGCCCAGGAATGTGAAGTGTACTGTAGCGACTGCGGCGACGATGGCGACTGTGGCGAGGACGGAAAACGTCTCCTAAGGACGGTATGCTTTCTACAAATGAATACTTCCGGCTTTTGTCTGTCTGCATAGACAAGATTATTGCTTATTGCGGAACGAATCACCGGATGCTAGACTTGCATGTGTGGCGCACTGGAACTAGACTAGCTGGACGGAGGAAGAAAACTCGCATCCGAATCGTCGCCGATCTCCCATGGGCACCGAACCGGCTGCAGGGCCTGCAAACGCCACCCCATGTGCGGCCGTGGAAGGACAAGATAAAGAGCATTTGCCGAAGGTCAGCCGGAGCCACACTGAGAGCAAGCCGCCGCAGAAGTGGACGGCATCATGAAGACCAAATTCTTTGACAGATGTTGGAAAAGCTTCATTACATCAGTGCACGCCACCTGAGACGAAGCCACACCAGAGAAACTAGCTTCAGCAGGGAGCACTGTTTTCGCCGCGGCGTCTGTAGAGTGTTCAACGGTGAACCCTGTGGTCGATCTCATGAGGCAGGTAGTCTTAGGTGACAGACCGGACAGTTTACCAGCTAGTCATTTTTTCGACTGGTGGGTACTTCACGCCTTCCAAGTCTTCACAGGAAAGAAGCACGGCTAGAATTGATACAGTGCACTTACCGACATTTGTACGGAATCCTTCAGCGCTATGGAGTCATAAGGAGACGCCAACAGGACACAGGAGGGCCCCAGCGTTTACAGACGGGTGTTCCCCTGGGGTCGCAGAATCATTTGTGTCAACGGCATGGCGGTGCACGCATCAACAACACAACAAAGGCGATGTAACTGGGCGTCCAGACCCCGGTCACGGGCCACAAGCAAGACGCATGCATGCATGCATGTACGGAGTTAACCTTGGTGTCTCCTCCGATATTTGCTGTCAAATAGAAAATGGAGCAGCCAAACTAGAAAGAAAGCTTGGCAAACAGATCACGGAAACTAAATGCACCGCCGCTGAGAAAGAACTTTGCAACGCTTTTGGTCTGCTCAGTGCACTGGTCTCGTTGGTGGACTACGGCCTCCGGCCCGGCTTTCCCTAGCGAGCATCGAGATAAGGTACGCACTGCACGCCTCCTACTGCAACGGTCTCCATGTCAGTAGACTCACCACCCGACATCCAATACTTCTGGCGTTTTCACCCTAGTACCGAGGGCGAGGTATTGTCAGTGAATAGAGATGTATCCGCAAAACGTGAAACTTGTCTGGCTTCCCAGCAGGCGGGGGCCACGAGAGGCCCGAGGCCCTCCTATGCGGCCCCTTCTGCTACGCTTACAGGTATGATTGTTGGCCCGCGACGGTGCGGCTAGCTCTTCCATCTACTCAAACTTTGGCGCACTCCGGAGGGGCACCGTGGACCCCCGGTCGACTGAGGGCTTGCCCCTCCGAGCCTTCGCGGTCCCTTCTCTGGCCTGGGTGAGGAAGGCTGCCAAGGAGCGCTGTTTCGGAGGCGCCGACTCATCCTGCTCGCTGCACCCCTGCACCTGCTCATCCCAGAATGACTCGTAGGGATCTGAGGCGACACCCCCTTGAGGCACCCTGTCGCTGGTGGCCAGCGCAGATGAGTCCTTGACTGCCAGGCCCCGTCCGCGGGGCCAGCGCTCAGCTTTCTTTCTTTTCTGCTTGTCTGGATCGGTTATACAAGTTCTTTGTGGTTGTACCATTCGCTCAGCCCTAGGAATCTTGTTGTTGTCCGTAGATACTTTGAGCCTGTTCCTACCAGTAGACGTCCCCACATTGGTCTCGCTCTGCACTCGCATACCCCGAGGACAACCGGGTCAATGCCGTGCACAAGACGAGACGGCGACTGGCCCCTTGCCGCTGACGGGCTGGTAAGATAAACAAAGCTATCGTTGTAGGACGCCCGTCTCGGTCTCTCTTTTCATAACTGGGAACTCAAAAATGTTGCCTAGTGTCTTGTGTTACCGCAGCTTGCGGATGCCCTACTGCAATGCTAGGCCGTGTACCAGCCGGGAACCGGGCATCTCCTCTTTACGAGTCAGAAGCCGGGGAGCCGCCAAAGTGGCTATATGACCAGTGGGCAACAACGAAGTGTCTCAGGTACACAATTACGAGTACTATTTCATGCCCTTTCAGAAAAGACTCACGACTACAGAACACCGGCACCATCACTGTTCTTGGTCGATGTCAGGTAAGCACCGTAGTGCACTTATGTGAAATAAGATTGTCTTCATGAGGTGGTTTGCTCTCTCCATGCGAGGTGGTGTCGTTGGTAGCTGTCTTTGCTAGCAGCGTGACAGGTATGCGTGTAGCATTCCGGCAATTCCGTTTCAACGGCGGACCGCGGGTTCAAAGGACGACCACACCCTGACAGCGTCCTGTGCCCACCTCGATGAGCTCTCGAGGGTCCTAAGTGGTACGCCCGCTCGGGGCCATTCAGGAGTGCCATAGATGCAGATGACGTACGCTTCCAGTCTTCCCTAGTTTGAATTCTTCATGCGCGATGTTTCTCTCCTTGAAAAACGAGCGACCAACCCCCAGCTTCTGGAGGCTGGTGCTGCATTTCCTGCGCCGATGGCGTGATAACTGCTCAACCTGCCCCTTGATTGGTCCCGCGGTTCGGGGGGTGTCTAGGTGCGGAGAGCTGGCAGTTGAGGCGAAAGCACGATCGGGAGAGACCTGCCCCTGTCCCGGCAAACCCTGCTGCTGCGGGCGACTGCTTTCAGCTGCGGTGCCTGTCACTTCGAAAATACACGGAGACAGTGTGGCTGCTGCGCGCCGGACCCCGGCGACTCTCGGCTACTCGACAGACTGCCGTACTTGGTGCTGCGGTCCCTTAGTGCAGCCTTCCTTCCCGAGGCGGCGAAGGTGAGGCCCCATGCCTTCCGGAGGAGATCAAAGGACTACAACGAGCCAGGAACACTTCACAGTCATCCGCCGGGTACCAGCTCTACACAGGATAGGGCCGAGTTGGCGGAGACGCCGTTCAGTTTAGCCCGCACTCAGCGGCCGAACCCGCCAAGCAAGGTAGCGGTTCCGGTGGTGTGTTTCATTTGGGCAGTGTCATTGTTGACGTTGAAAATGGAGAATTGCTGACGCTCACAGCTCAAATCTCAATGGCAAAAGTGACGCGCCACACTATGGGCTTCGTGATGAAACGCCGGGCGGCGAACAGGCTCACGGATTCGACACGCCCGGCAGCAAACAGTCATGGGACGCGCGCCGAGCAACGACCTTGTAAAAAATAGAAAACGCCACACCATGAAGGCGAGGTTGTTCCTCTCATTCATTGCAACCGCCGATGGCGTGACCGGGCTGCTCGCTCGCTTTCAGCCACGTCGCCGTGGCATGGCTGTTCCGCTTACTCGTGAGTGCCCCCCTCATCGTCCTCATGACGCTCACGGCACCGTCTGAGTAGCCAGCCAGACAAGAGGGTAACCTTCATGCTCGATTAGCCGCAGATCGAGAGCTGGCGGCTGACGACGCATTTTATCCGTGTGAGGCAAAAGCTGCCTTGCAAGTTTTCTTCGTTCTCGATTGGGTTGTCCATTACTTCTCTTAGGAGACGCGATCTTCCCTGTACGAAACAGACCGGGGTGCGTCGCCGGCTACTGTCAGCCGGAACGCGGCTCGCTGTCAAGACAACCAGCCAAGTACTCAAGGACAAGAAGGCGGCGAACCCGTGCTGGTCACTTTTTTTTCACGCAACTCGTTCACATCTCTTCTTTGCCTTGTTTGCGATGGAGAGAATTTGTGGGGAGGTTTTGTGAAAACTCACTTTCGCTTTTCGAATAGACCGCGAACCAAAGCGTGGTGACCGGGTGCGAGGGCTTAGTGGGTCTTGCGTGTAAGGGCTCAGCTCGCCGCATATCAGTTGTTTTGACCCAGAAGCTTTTCCGGAAGAAACCCCAGCTGTCTGCGGCACTTTATCACGTGCTGTTTCCTCCGCATTCTCAAACGCAGTCCGGTCTTCCACGCAGCCAGCCACAACGCGCCGATGCCGCGTGGCCAGTCGTGCGCCGTTTGTGATATTGAGAGAAACGTCGACTGCCAGGGGGGGCAATCAACTTCTCTGACATTTCTCGGTTTTCAATAAATAATGGCAGGTCGAGGCTTTCGAGCTCGAGCATCGTTCCCCGACCACGGGTCCAGGGTCAACGCCATCGCCCAACAGCACTTGGGCGTTCATTTGTTTGGCATCTGGTTCCTTTAAAACGGCAGGGGATCGTAGGATCCAGGCTCCCAACAACAAAATATCCTGCGTCCGATCTTCCACATGGGCTGTTGACGTTATCTGGTGGAAGCCCTTATCCATTCTTTACTGTCATGTGTGGCTCCATGAAGTGGCAATCTGTCTTGTACGTAGTTGCTACCCGGTCTAGGTGTCACCCCTCTCGGTGGCTTCATCTTTCTTGATGCTGCTGTCGATAATGAGCGGGAGTTCAGAAACTATCCGGCACAAGGCCCCCGGGCCCTCAGGCCAGTCCCGCGGAAGTGCTACTTCTGTGTCCTCCCGGTCTTTTCCGCCCTCGAGATACCACTCACCGGCGCCAACTGATGCTGATGATTCCCGTCGGTTGTCTTTCTGTTCTGTTTCTTCTGCGGACTCCTTCCCTGTTTGTCCTGAAAGCACTTTCTATCCACTGTCCAGCGTCAAATGCACTGACTGCCCCTCGCGCCACTCGTCTCTCCCTCCTTCACCACTCGGCGTGTCTAGTCCGGACAGTTCTTTAGATTGCCTTACAGCAGAGACAAGAGCATCTGAAAGGCAGCAGGGTACGTCAGAAGCAAGTACGGATGCTGTCTCGGAGAACTCCTTCAAGCACTTTCAGGATGTATCGGGTATTCCAGACTTCCTTCGCTCTGAATCCACCTCAAACTCCACTTCGGATCTTGGTTCGCAGGAGTGGCTTCCTGATATATGCGATGAGTCGCCTGTCGACTTCACGTACAATCCTTTCTCGCAAGCCTTTGTAGGGACCCCGGTCGGGGATAGTTTCCCGGTTGCGTGGAGCTCTGCAACCGCGCCTGACACTCCTCCAGACACGACTACAGGACCAGGAGAACCGAAGGCCGGGCGCCCGCCCTCTCGGATAGCCACGGCGATGCGACGGACACCTCAGAGCTCCCGAGAAGGCTTTGCTGCATTGAAAAAAGAACCTTCCCTTAGGCAACCTATGCCTCCACCACCGCCTGCAGTTCCACTGCCCTCTAGACGATGCCAGTGGTTACGGGCTCTGCCCGTCGTATTTCTTATGGTCCTGGTCGCTTACATTCTCGCCGTGTTTGTTATGGTGAGGAGCCTTCGAGCGGGTCCTACTATTAGCGCCAGATTCGAAAAAAGCCTGGAATAAGTCGTGTCTCGATGCTTTGCTTTCGATCTTGCTTGACTGACGGCGATGAGCCCGCCGCCGAATGGTTTGGAACTGTGTCCGCACTATGCCGTTCTGCTTGGGCATGTCACATGCTGTCAAGCCAGCCTTGATGGTGAGCCGTCGGGGGGGGGGAAGGGTGACTGCCAGTATGGAGTGAAAGATTATACGAATCTACAGATGTGCACGGGCAGCATTTACAGGCACCGCGACGCCTGTGAAGGCCGTATTCCTGCTGTCTGCGCCAGTTTCACAGCGCTGCTGGTCCCAAATGTTACGTGATCACCGGAAAAGCTCGCCTGTGGGCCAGAGCGCAGGACTCCAAGAAGTTCCAAACCGACGGCAACATCGAACTAGCGTTTTGGGTTGTCTGCCTTGTTCAGTACCACGCTCTTCCGCTACTGCAGCTTAACGTCCCCGATCACCTTAAAGCCATCTCGGCTTACAATCGGTGAGTTCTAACCCGAGGGACTGCAGGTGTACTACAAATGGTTGTGATAGTACTGCTGCCATTGTATGTTTTGTCTACTGGCTTCTTAAATCACGGGCATAGACTCCCCGCATTCGCCCACGTGAATCTTGTGGTCGGTCCTGGATCTCTATCTCTTTTACTGGGGTTCTTGCTAGCCGTCACATCTCTCCTTAGTCCAGTTTTCTGCTGAACATTCACATCTCAGGACTTTTTCTGATGCGCTCGCTTGTTGTAGGGGGCTCTTCGAACTGGTCGGAGTAGGCATCCTTACTACACTCTTCCTTATCTCGTATTGGCTTGCGGTGATCACACGACCAGGCAGCATCCCTGACGACGATGAATGGTCGTACTTGTCCCAAGAAACGGGTGACGTCGAGCGTCTGCCATCGGCTGTGGTAAGTCACTTCCAACTTGTTCTTTTCGTATGGGAAAGCGTAGATTCTGTATGAAGTCGTGGGCAGCTACAAACGGAAGCGCGATACTCGGACTATCGAGGTGGTCGATCATAGGACACCTGCATGTGTGAAGCTGTAGAGTCCCTGGACGTCGGCGATGAGGTTTCCTGTCGTGACTTCGGTTTGAGACGGGTGTCACCTCTTGAGGGCAGTACGTCAAATAAGCAAACACACCAGAGATTTGATATCAGAACAGTTCAGAGCTGCTGCCTCCTTGTATAGGCCTCCCTTCGCAGCGTGGGTTGCTGTAGGTCCGGTAGCAGGTAATGCGAACGTAGTGACTATTCTTGGCTGTGTGCGAACTCGGCCACCCCCTTCATTCCGTATTCGGGCAGTCTGCTTCCTCTTCTTTGTGTGGGAAGTATAGAGCAACGTTTTACCAGCAGCCTTCTCCACGAGGTAGCTAGCATGTTGAGAACTTTCTCGGTCCTGTACACAAGTTTGTTATCCAGTCTCCTTAATGTTTGTCTCTGTATCGTAGGAGGTGAAAAAGACTGGAGCGCGTCGGCATTGCAAGTGGTGTCGAAGGTTGAAGCCAGATCGAGCGCATCACTGCCGCGTTTGTAGGCAGTGCGTGTTAAAGATGGATCATCACTGTCCCTGGATCTATAACTGTGTTGGATGGAACAACCACAAGTACTTTATGCTGTCTCTCATCTACGGGTCCCTTACATCCCTCCTCATTGCGGTGTGCATGTTCGAATCTGTCAAGCGTCTTGTCTCATCCGAGAAGGTAAGTGCACGTGTCTGTTGTATTCAACTCGATAACAACAGCGATGGACACGAGTAGTAAGCTCTCGTGATTTCAAGTAGATACTGGTGCCGAGTCTGTAGGTCGCATGAATTTTGCTTACTCCGTCTTGTAACTGCAAAAAAAGCCACCAGCGACCTGATTAGCAACCGGTCTTTCACTTACTAAGGAAGGCATCGCTTCTTTTTAGCAGTGCTACATAGCAGCGATTCAATCCAGTGCGCCTTCAAACACTGGGGTGCCTGTACCAGTTCAAACGGTATACTAAGAAATGAAAAAGAACCTTGGGCTCCCATGATAAGGCGATATGTTGCTGTGAAAACATATCCTCTCATGTGCCAACTTCCTGTAGACCGAATTCGAAAAAATGTTCATGGTGCTCTTCGCGGAAACGCTTGACATTTTCCTTTGCATGCTCATCACTGGATTCTTCTTTTTTCATCTTCAGTAAGTCCCGGGCTGTTCTCACTCGTTTCTGTCCTTTCATCGTTCTCTTTGTGCTTGGAGAAGTTGAGAATCATTCGCGGGCTTAGACGCACGCGCCGGACCATTAATTGAGCAGGGACTTTGACAGTTAGGAACGTTCTCTCTTTCAGCTGTGATCCTGGCTGTGTCTCATCTATTCGGAACTGGAGGTGTGCACGTTGTATGTGATAAGTCGCAAAAAGACAACCGTCCTCGGATGTACAGGCCAAGCAAGATAAAACCTCATGCCACAGTCACTCGAACTACTCGAACATGTTCACACGTGCTCGCTCGTTTCTGGTCATGGTCAGGTTTCAAAAGCGTTCACAGAGGGACCGTAACAGAAGGAGTGCGGGTTGAAACGTTAGGCGCACGTGATTCGTGGTGTTACGTCTTCAGCCTGGCTAGATGTTTGCACATGAAATAGACCCCAAATGCTTCGACAGCGAGCACGCAGGCTCTCTCCAGCAGGAGACATACTGGCACAGATCCGTCGGAGTCCATACAAGGAACAGTCGCGGAGGTCCTTCACTGTTCACGAAACAACTTCCTGTCGAATGATCTCTTGGGTGTACCCTCGACACGTGATCAATGAGTGCGTATGTCTATATATTCCATTTAGGAAGGTGATACGAGTTTATTATTATGTAGAGGCTGCCTCGGAGGGTCATGGAGCTGCCCGCGCGTTATCTTGTAAACGGCTGCTAACCGTTTTTTCCTATTCCGTGTGCTGGCCAATCTATGCGCAGCCTCGTGCGAAACGGAATGACAACAATTGAATTCTGTGAGAAGCAGTTCAAGCGCCCACGAGCCCCTGCGCAGGAGGTAGGCACCTTCAAAGTTATTTGCCGGCTATCGTTGCCGTTGCAAAATTGACGTCTTCTCTGCTTCAATCACTTCTTTTTCTTTGCCCTGCGTGATCTTCAAGTGTCCTTCGTACAACGAAAGAGATTCAGACGATGTGGATAGTTTCACTGTTTCCGTTTTGTGAAGACACTTTACGTATCCAAAGCAACTGCAATCACCCCCCTGGTTCATAGTGCGTTTGCACGGGGGGAGACGATGACAAGCTAGCAGGTCATATGTAGAGAGTCTCTGTCCTCGGCTTCTAGCTTTCCTTTCTTACCTTCCGGTGTGCTGTCCCGCCTATGGAAGAGTGTATGGCGTCACGGCGTGGCACATCAAGCGTGAACCATCCACACTTGATTCTGTGCAAACCCGCGCGGCTTTTCTCGTCAACGCGGTAGAAGAAGATATGCGTGTGTTTGCTTCTCAAGGCAATACGTACGTCTCACGTAAGCAGCCAGACACGGTAGGTTCGTTGAGAGGAGCAGAAGCTGAGTAATGTCGCCTCGCCGTCTTTGAGTGTGTACCAGTCTGCTGTGTCTCATCATGATGCGTGGCCAGGGGAATTCGCCACAAAGACGACGTGTCCACGCACACTCCAACAGGAGACTCAGCCCGTGGTGCCGTTCGTGTAATTTCGTAGTAGGGGAAACGATGGAGCACTTAGCATCGTATACGGATGAAAGAAAGAGTGAATGTTCTTCCTATGTATCCTTATTCTGTATGTATAGCGCATTGTATCTTCTTTGTTCATGTATGCAGAACTTGTGGAATAAGGGAAGCTGGCGGAACTTCATCGACGCCTTCGGGCCTAATCCCCTCCTATGGTTTCTTCCTATTGGTAATGAAGTCAACCCGCTTGACATTCCATCTCAGTACAGGCTCAGCTCATTGTAGCCGAAGTGGGTGAAAATAGGCATATCAGTTTTGGATTTCCCGACTATCCCTCTCGATCAATCAACTCGTTGACTCATCCTGTCTTTGCAAGCTTTTGTTATATCTGTAGCTGAAGGCAGGGTTGAGAGGCTTTCAGAAGTCGGTTTGGGAAGCGGTGGTGACTAGCACAAAACGTCACTCGCTTTTGCAGTCTCTTGCGTTTATTCTGTCACGCATGTGCGCTCCTGTCTTCTCCGTGTGCTGAAGAGACAGCAGACACTAAAGCAGTTCTTAGGCGCCACGTACAGTGTGTAAAGATATAACAAAGAATACGGCTACAACAGGGGCACACTGGAATGTGTGGGACCTGCTTTCTTCCTTGCTTCCTCAGAGGGGTTACCCAGGAGTGAAGCGCTCCCTCCAGGGGGTGCTTTGTTCTTTTCTTTGCGATGAAACCTGTGATCAACAAAGACCTCAACCACTTCATTTTGTGCCTCTTTTTTCCTTGCGTGATGTTTGTCAGACAATCGACAGGGCGACGGGGTACATTTCATTACAGAGGGTACTCGGCTACTGAATGATACGGATGTTCGCGCCCGAGGTTTCGATCCTATCATTGAGCCCGAGGTATCAGACTAACTAGTGATTGAACCGGTGACTTGTGCGCGACAGAGACTTGGGCCGGGACCAGAAGCGAAGGATCTTGGCGGGTGATGATCCAAACTGCTTAGGGAAAAGAAGGTGGTGGTGCCCTCCCTCAACGAGGACTCGTTTCTCAAGAAAAGGACTTTCGCGCTCCTTCTCCTCTTACAGGTTCCAACGTTGTCGGTATGCAGTGCAGTCTCTTCTCAGGTTGCTTTGGGAGGGACAGCAACAAAAGAACGTGATCCTATAATCTAATCGATGGCACACCTCGACTACGGGCTTGCATGCAAGACGCCTAGCATTCCCCCACAAAAATGATACCCTCGACTTACTGTCTCCTTTCTTGCTGGACGATGGAAACCGACGTTCCTAATGGCACAAGGATGGCTCCGTCAAAAAGCTATCTTTTGTCAGCGTCAGTAGGAACTTCGGCGATGAAGGGAGAAAAGAATGGCAGACAGGCTCACAGACGCAGTCAGACGCGGGAATGCCGGGAGAAAGTGCTTGCTTGCCTTAGCAACATGGAACGGACAGTGGTGATGCTTAATTTCTTGTATGTAATTCAGAGAGAGAAAAAAGAAGTCGAACCTACCCGATATGCTGCCACGACGGTGCCCCCCGCGGCAGCACTCTCTCCTTCTTATAAAGGTAGTGGTAGAAGTAGTAGGAATAGTCCGTACTGGAAGAGACGGACGACGTCTGTCTTCCTTTTTTTTCTCCGTTTTTTTGGGGGGGTTCTCTATGTGTGATCCGGGAATTGAATTGACAGAGAGTGAAATACTGCAGAGAATTTTGTTTCATTGGAGCTAGATAGCTAGGTAGCTTGTTACACCGCGGATGAGACCACAGGAGGAGATGAAAAAAGAAGAAGAGAAGCTCTCTTACCCCTCATCATCCCGCTGTCTTTCCCGTCGAATAGCAAGGAGCTGCTTATCTATCTACCTGCATTTCCCCGCGCGTTTTTAATGAATCTTGATCCGCTGGTGCATGCACCTGTATGTGTGTTGTATATACATACACCGACACCGCGTGGTATACAATAATATACAGATGGTGATGTCAACAGAAAGGCAGCACAATCTCGTTTGATTCATTCATTCCTGTGTATTCATTTCTTGACTCATTCACTCATCTTGTTCTTTTCTCTCCCTGCTGTTCCGAATGAATTTTGGTGAAGGAGGAACTTATTTTTTTTGTCGGTGGTCTCATGCAAAAGATTCACCTCAACCATGAAGTTTCCTAGTGTCTTCTTCAAACTGTTCTGCATGCAAAACGGGAAAGGGAGGGCACACGGATGAAGGTCCCGTACCGGCACATGAAGGAGTTGATGTCGTTTCCACTGTTTCACTCATTTCAAGGCCATAATTGTCCACCAGTAGTGGTAGTAAGGCAGAATAGAGAACGCTCCTGGATGGGGTATTTCTCGAAAAAGTAGAAACGCTCTCGGTTACAAGAAAGTTACCGCCTACGGCTAACGATTGAGCCTAGATCAATACTCCATCACCCAGAAAGAAAAGTAAGAGGTTGAAAGGATAGATATGGAAGCGGGAGAAATGAAATCTGCAAAAATGGAAAGAGTTTGAGAGAGCACTCCAGTCCGGACCCCCCTCCCCGACGTCAGGACGGCAGACGAAAGCAGGAGCCGACCGGAGTGCGTCTCACGTTGCTTTCCACTGTTGCCGGAGTGGCTGCGAGGCCTCGCCCGGAAAACTCATGCCCCTTATCCACCCGGGAATAAAGCGCGCTTTAGCTCAATTCCTGAGCTGCACCACGCGAAGAACGTCCCGGACCCCATCAGTCTAGCCACAGAAAACGTCACGGCCCATAGAAACAGCAAGCAACCAAAGCATCTTTTCTTCCAATGGGAGCACGTTACCCTAACCAAACTGCGGGAGCTCTGTGTATACTAGGCACCGGTGAAGTGGCGCGTGCCGTCAGCGCTTCTCGTCTACTCCAGCCACACTGGGTTTACGTCCAGTCCGGCAGTAGTGGAACCGCTACTTTTTCTACAGGCCATGAGAGTCGTAGTGCCGCTTGTCAGTGCCTTTCTGTCGGAGCTGCGTATCACCAAATTCCACTGTTGCAGGTTTGCGTACCGACAGTCTACGCGTCCGTGACAAGGTTTTCCTCTGCCAAGTTAGTCAAAGGCGATTCAAACTCGTGGGACGTCTTGTCTTGAGAGCTTGAATCGCCTTCACATGGAATTGGGTTTTACGCCGCGACTGACTCCTCCAGTGCGCAACGACGAGACTCGTCTGTAAAGGCAATGAGGTTTTAACTGTTGGACGAGGTTTGTCCTCGTGCGTGAGGCGTGCTATGACAACACACTGTTGAATGATGCCACACATCATACCAGCGAGCAGCAGCACTGACAGGCGGCAACGCTCACGGACCGCTATCGAAGGAAAAACGGATCGGATCTGTCCGTCTTGCGATCCCCGACTTTCATACACGGCCCACGTAGCAGCGAAAACAGTGGTAACACAGCAACAACGCAATCGTAACGACCATGTCATTTTGACTCGTCAGACTAGGAATATTACTACTCACCATATGCAGACGATACAATGTATAGACACATATAACGTATGTACGCATCACCTTCATCGGTAAGTTCCCTCTTCTTGCTCTCACCAAGAATTCCCTCCGCCCCCCCCCTCTCTACAAGCGATACACCAGCAATCCGCCCCCTCCAGTGAAGGGCACGGTCGCCCTCGTCGTCCTTGTAGACCGAACCTGCTGCTGTTAGTTATGACTTGAATCCACACAGCGGATTCCGCCAACTAACGACGTGCATATGGTGAATACGACGGGAAAAGCAGGCGCGGGCTCGACTTGAGCGCTCGCTCAGTTGACAGACAGCCTGTTGTGTCTTCAGACTGCATTAAAAGGAGGAACAAGAAATAAGGAAGCACGTCGAGAAACATTGGACTAACAAACGAAGAACCGTCCAGCCAGAACCATTGGCAAGGGAACACACACACATTTGTGTTCTTGCTTCACTACGAATACTCATACTAAACTACACAGTTCCAACGTCCTTGCTTGCATTATAGTTAGTCCAGTCTGCCTATTTCTGACACTATCGGACTCAACCCTCAACAACACGCGTACGCAGAACGGACGAATGAAAGACTAAGTTACGTGATTCCTTCGCGAGGACAAGAAAAGCCAGCCGTTATTACAACGCGCGGCAACGTTCGTTCCCATCGGCTCGGCTGCGCTTCCCGCCCTTCCCTGATCTGTATCTTCCTTACGACAAATCACATATATCCTGGGAGCCTCCTTCCTCCGCTCTATGGCGCAAGAAAGACGAAGAAGCATAACTGCAATCCACATCTCTCTCCCTCGGAACACTTCCTTTAACTGCACCAAGGGGACCTTGTTCACAAAAAATCGAAGCCCACATACAACTACTATTAGTGCAGAGACTGTTAACATCACCGACCACGCTTCCACCATTCGTACTTTTAAAGAAAGTGGAAGAACAACCATTCACTCGTGCATCATACGTTCGGGGTCACTCGCATGTAGGTGGACTGACCTTCGCGCCGTATGTACGAACTTCACTAAGGTGACGACCGACATCAGCAAAAAAGAGATGTTTTCAGCACCACTGTTAGCATGGGGGTATTAAAACACGGCAGTGTAGTCTTACCCATGTAATCCACTGCACCCCTCTGCTGTACAGACGTGTATCCTTTCTGAAGCTGGGAGGTAAGGAAGTCCCTACTTTGTGCAGGAAATACAAGGAACGAACCTGAAAATGCCACGAGTTCTTCAAAAGATGTGCTAGCCAACCCCCCCCGACAAATATAATGCGCTCTCGATACCTTGGCAGTGTGACACCGCAAGACACACACTCAGCCGCCGACCCAGACAGCTCTGCCTGCGGTCCCTCCAACGTGCATACCACGCGTATGATCCAGGGAACGCTTCTGGATGCCCGTTGTGCGACAGAGGTGCAACCAAACCAACATGCAAATGCGACTGCAATGGACGAAGTTCTCCATCAGTGAAGGTTATTTCACACCTCACCCCCCCGTTTTCAGTACGGATGACGGTGTTTTCCTGCTATTTCTTTCGAAGTCGAACATCTTTCTAGTACAAATTCTTGAACCTTCCCTTTTAGTCGTCGGAACTGCCATGCAAACTTCGTCGCGGCCGCTGTTCTGACTTGACTCTTGAGGACAATTCAGTCATAACCTGTTACTCTTGAGGTTGACGCCTTTGTCGGTTGCGATTCTCTATGAGTTGTTCTGTCAGTGGTAGGGCAGCTCCCACATCACGTTGAAGGTTTGACGCTGGCGGAGGCGGCGGAGGTGGAGGTTGTAAAAAGAAACCTCTTGTCTTATGATGAAAACTTGCTTCCAGCACCTGTTGGCCCCCCTCTCTTTCGCCTAGGCGTTCTCCTACCGCCCATCTGCATCCGTCTTTCATGTGTCGCGGCAGCAAGTCAGGAGAAAAGCAGTTGGTGCCATCAGTACCCCCAACAATGACTTCTCCTGTCTCCGAGGGGACCATCTTCATTAGGAAGTCGCTTTTCATAATGCCTGGTGGCCTTGCTGGTGTTGTACTGGCGGTGGATGCCTGCATGCAGTTGTCAAAAAAGCCTGTTCTAATATCCCGGAGACTGGTTTGTCTACTGGATGTTGCGCTGTCTTCAGATGGATGACTGGCATATCCGCTAGGAAAGAAGGCACCATTGTGTGATGCCGCGGCTACATATGCTTTTTCCCCCATCAGTACTGGTCCACTGAACCCATCTGCCCCTCGTCTTTCCTTTGGCTGAAAGTTGTCTCTACCTTGAGACCCTCTCTCTCCTTCAGACAGGCAGAGAAACTGGAAGTCCGGGTAACGCGCATCGTTCAACCGAGGAACGTCGTCGCCGGGAAAGTCTCTCTCTGTTTCTCCTCTTAAATCTCGAAAGCGACTGGATGATGAGTGAGGAAAGCTATTGGCGGCCGCCGTCATCTGCATGTGATTCATCATCGACGCTGTTTCGTAGTCGTCCTCCTGCTGCTGACATGGTCGAATCTCTTTTGTGAAGACGGGTTCGTATCCCCTCTTTTCAAGAGATCGCAGACGGGCTATCCTCGGCTCCGACCAGTTCGTTCTATATCCCTCATCCCCACCACTATGGCCAACTCTTCTGTCTGGAAAGCCAACACCTGGAAGACGATGATGATTGCTCGTTGCTGCCTGCTCTCCTCCACTACCCCTTCCCCCCCTTGTAGATGTCTCGAGCGAGCTATCAATATTTGGGGGGGTAGCGGGCAACTGCGTGTTTAGCAACGTAGGTAAGAAATGACTGGCATTACTACTCTTGCAATTCCGGAAAGTTGCTGCTGCGCCGATTCCATTACTGCTGTAAGAAAACCCTTCAAGCCAACCGTCAGCATTCTCTCTCTCGGAAGAGTGTGGCGATACCCTGTCGCTTCGGAAGCGTGATGGGTCATCTTCCCGCACATCATCTCCCTGACGTGGAGTAAGGCCTGAACATTCAAGGGCAGAAGAGATTCCAAAGTGGTGGTGATGTGGTTGCAAATCTACGCCTGTTCTGACCCGCACCGACGAGAACTTGTGTTTCTTATCTCTCCCAAGACACTACTCGATAATACAGTTCTTCTCCTGATGACTGGATACGGCTCTGATGTGGCTGCATGATGGTGCTACTGAAACATCCGTCCTGCTTGCTGCCTGTCGGGTCTCCAGGATAAAACAATTGTGCACTACTATTATTACTATCACGGCTAATGCTACCTTCCCTCCTAGCCTCCGTCCACTGTCCCCACAATTCCTGCTGTTGGTGACCTGATCCTTGGGAGGGAGGGCCAATTCCGTATTGATGGAACTCGCGACCTGGTTCACCACATCCAGCACCATCCCCCGTTGTTACTACTGCAGAAGAACGGCCAAGTGTATTACAACGACGACTAAGCGATTTTGGCCCCTACGTCGCTGTTGCTTACGACTTCGCTGTTGCTACTACTACTACTACCGCCGCGTGCACGATTGTTCGGAAATCCCGTGGTGCTGTTCTTACCCTCCCTTCGACAAACCGGTCTCGACTCGACCGGAGGCGGGGGTGGGGGCGGGGGTAAGGAGAGATGTCCCTCAGGTCCACGAGATGGGCCCGCGGTTTCTGAAGATAAGTTCAACCGCGCAGAATTGATTCTTTCATTCGTAGTTCCAGGAAACATTTCCATGCGATCTATTACTACACCTTGGCGCTGCGGCAAGAGTAGCTCCGGGGCATTCAAAGACTTTGTTGATGTCAATCTTCCCTCCTCCGTCCCGCTTGGACAACCACCTGGAGGTAGGACGGAGTCTGCACGTATACTACTCTCATTCCCATTGAACGACGACGAGTAGTGTCGATCGCCGAGACCGTTGTTCGTCCCTTTCCCCTCGACGCGGCCTCGAAAGAAACTTCGCCTTTGCATTCCTTCGTCTTCGCACGTCTCCATCCGTCGGTCTTCCCCCCCTCGGGAACGTCGATGATGTGAGGATGATTCCCATCTGGAGTTATGAGAATGGAGACTAGAGCACTCACTCCCTAGGCCTCCACCACCACTAGTACTATATTCTCCCACATGCCGACCCATTCCTTTAGGCGCATCCGACTTCCACTCTGAGGACGAGGAGGAGGTAGCGTTTCCACTTCGGTTAGTAGGGATATGCTCGTGCTGGCCGTACGAAGGCGGTGGTGGTGGTGGATACACCTTGGAAGTCTGCTGGAAAGAGGGACCAGGCTGATGAGAAAAGCTATGAAGAGCGGCGGCTGCACTACGTCCGCGAAGTAGTCCAACACGAATGGCCTTCTGAACTAAAGGAAGACCTAGGTCCTGTATACATCAAGAGACACCCGGGAACCCCCTTTGTTTTTGAAACACCCTGGGCCGAATAGCCCCCCGATTCAGGCGACTGACAGGAAAATGACTACAGCGTAGAGAAAGCATTCATTACACAGGAGACCACACTGCCTCCTACTATGTGCCGGAAAAGGAATGTAGGGACAGGCGTGATTCCTACGGAGGCAACACTACGATGGCAGTTCAAAACTGCAGTTCAATGGCGTACCCCACGTATGTTTCTTGGGGTGTAGCTAATAAAGCCGCGTACTCAGGAACGGCACACCTATCACCGCCTAGCCACCGCCAGGGTGATACCCGCAGACCCACCAGAAGACACGAGGACTACTATGTATACGGGGAAGACACCGGCTACGAGGAGCTTGTCTCCTTCTCCGACCAAGTAAGATTCATGTCCTGTTACGTGCGTGGTTGCCCGTCCAGCCGAAGCGAACGCGGGAAATGTTGCAAGAAGAAATGGAATTAGCGCAGGACAAGGCGAACCTTGCGGAAACCCGCAACATGCATACCACGGATGGATGTTTACGTGTGCGGTCTTTCTTGTTGATCACTGACCTCTCCAAGTCCCTGCGCCTTCAGCTGATGTACAACAAAACGAAGTGTCTTCTCGTCCACTGTTGCAGGATGCTTCTCAGAACCACCGTCTCCTCCGTGCCCGAAATGGTCACTTCCATGAGAGCAGTTCGCCGACATCTTGTCTAGAGCCTGAAGGGGAAGATAAGGAAGGAAACTGAATGCCTGTGGCGTCCGGGGGTGTAGCGACAACTCCAGACTCTTCTATGAGCATATCGCCTCTGCACTAGAGGATATCAGGAGCTCAGCCCCCCTAACACAGGACATGAGCTCAATTATACAGTCTCCTCCTCCTATAGAACGCCAACAGGACGGCCCCCCGACTGACAGGCACACAATGGCACCTCACCGTCTCCCCCTTCTCAATGTAACAGTCCCTTGACTTCAACTGTCGGTCTGCACATCTATCGTATAGCCATCATCGGCGCTTCTCTTTTTTCCAGTCGCCAATCTAGAGATCATCTTTTCCTCCCTGGAGTGGAAGTCGACAGCAAGAGGAATCGGTCCCTGGGACTTACCCGATCTAAGATGTCTGCAGCCTCGCGAAACAAGCGACCCTTCACACACCCGCCAACAATGGTGCTCAAGGTTTTCGGATCCCCTCGTACGCCGTCCCGATCCATGCACTCATACACCTCAAGAGCTAGGGAGTACTGAAAATAAAGATGCCACACACAGGGTCAACATAAGAGAGATGGTCTCTTTTCACGCTTCCGCGTCACAAGTCCCCCCGTTTTCACTGCGGAGGGGAATTCGTTGAAAGAAAGGACGAGTAAGTAGTGGGACTACTTCCTCGTCCTTTCTTTCAACGAAGCTGATTGCTGTCGCAAGATGGAAATATTTGAATGACCGCTGTAAGATCGAAGTCCCTACAGCCATGCAACTCAACTAGAGACTTCAGCTGAAGATGAAAATTGCTGACCACTCACCTCTTTGTTGACTATGCAGGCAGCCATCAAGCAAGTGTATACATGGGCGTTGATGCGGAAGCTGTACTTCCGAGGAAGTTCTTTGACAAGGTCGAAGGCCTTCTGAAGCTGGTACATACGCCCATGCATTTTGATTAAGATTGTAAGAGTGAAGTTCGATGGAGGAATACCTTCCCGCTGCATCTCTTCCCACAGATACTCGCACAGCGCGACCCTCTGAACAAGGAAAGACACGGCACACACCGACCGCCCTCTTCATGAAAGAGAGATTTGTGAGGTTTTCTGGATCTTTCTGGAGTTCCTGTTGTGACCAGCAACTTCCTCAACACCTTGTCAAGCAAAACACACGAATTGCGCGGACTAACTCGCCGAGAAACAAAACTAGACAGACTCGGCTTCGTTTCCCCACCGCTGCTACATGCATGGACATGACCTCAGATTCTTGCTGCTACTAGAACGAGGAGCTGCAATGCCGAGACTTCTCAGAACATACCCCAGTCTTGACGCAGCCATCTAGAAGCGAATTGTAGAGGACGCCGTCGGGTTTGATACTCCGCTCCCGCATGGCTCCTAGGAGGTGAAGGGCCTTGTTCATTTCGCCGTGGACACAATAACCCTTGATGATTGTTGAAAAGGTGATCAGATCAGGCTTCACTCCTGCAGTGCATGGTCAGGCAGAACACATGCACAGACAGGAAGTGCAAAACATTCTCTACCGGACACTTCGCATTTGCGAATCTGGCCTACAGGAGAAACCGGACAGCACATGGCAAGTTAAGTGTGTCCGACCGCCTGGCTCGCCAACTGCCGCTTCAGCCGATATTGTTCTCTCCCGTGCGAGCGGAGTATGGACGTAGAGAGATGTAGAGACACACTCATCCAAATGAAATTTATGAACCCCAGCTTCGGTCACCACGAGCTGCCGATGCTTGAATAAATAGTAGTAGTACAAGGTGGCTTACCTTGAGAAAGCATGTCTTCTAGGAGCATTGCAGCCTTGTCCATAGCGCCTACGCGCGCGCATGCGTCGACGATGGAATTGAACGTCACTGTATTGATGGCTACCCCGTTTCTTTGCATTTCAGCATACATGCTCAAAGCCCGGTCCAGCTGAGAATACACACACACACACAAGTGGAGAAACATGGGAAAGACTAACTCACTCAGAGACGCTTCACCATCCTGTTCCTCACAAGGTCTCACCGACAAAAGGACAGCCTGGTGCTCCTACTACAATACATAGCTCAGCTCGAAAGGAACCAATCAATCAACAAGATACTTGAAGATACCATCGGTAGGGGCTACAAACAACAGCTAAGACGAAGGTCTATCCCGTCACAGTCCGTAACTCTGTTTACCTGTTTGCCTTGTGCGAACCCCTTGATAATTGTGGAGTACATGATCGTGTTCGGCTGAATAGTTCCCTCGCGTTTCATGTCTTCGAAGAGCTCCAGCGCCTCGACCACACGTCCATTGCTCACAAGAGCATCGTACATGCAACCGTACGCCACCGCGTTCGGCTGGATGCCTGTTTGAAGAGAGGGTAGAAACAGGAGAAAAAAAACCACCATGTCGCCAAGAAGGCAGTAGCAGCAACCGACTGACAGAAGCTGCAGGTTACGAAGCCGCAGTATACTAGGAAAGGGACAAGCCAACGTCCAGGGCTACTAACAGGATAGTAACGCCTTTCACAGACGTCGCCAGCAGCAGTATCAGCCACTGAAGTGATGATGCGTGTGCCTAATGCGCGCTCGAAGGAATGCAGCAGCAGACTGAAGACATCCACACTTACCTTTTGTATTCTTGAGTTTACTCCATACCGCCCAGCAAGCACGGACTTTCCCTGTGCGACCGAGCTGTCTCAGTAAGACTCCATAACGATACACTTCACCTTCCCCTCTATCCCCCCAGAGGTTGTTGCTTTCCTTGAGTTCTCCATCTTTGTCTTCTTCTGAAAGAACGTCGAGATGAGGACTACCTTCGCTCTGTGTCTTGTCGCTTGTTACTCCCCCTGTTGAAAAGTTGGCGCTACTCGTCTGACGGTCTTCCATGGCCGGGCGTGGAACTAACTTTTCTTCTGTTATCTCTATCCTTTCACTCGAAGTAAGCTGTCTTTGCTCGGGCCCCTGGTGAGAAAAATGTTTGTCAGTATGCAGAGCTGCTTGGTCTGACTGCTGTCTCTGCTGTGTCGTTACATCTTTTCCTCCGCGCATTATAGCTTCCGTTTCATGCGATGACAAAACTTCACTCTCTCTCCTCTGTCTAGTACGGCAATCATTCTCTTCTTCCTCGCCACTCTTCGAACGCTGGTCTCCTAGCCCCACCTCCTCTTCTCGATTTTCTTCTGTAACATTGACGGTGGAGGAAGACGGAAGAAGCATGTCCGATGAAAAGATGTCTTTCTGCTTTTCATCGCTAGAGTGGGATTTCAACTCTGCGCCAGAAGAACCAGCACATCTAGTCATGAGATCACTGGCAACTTGAGAAGGGTGCTTATCCTTTCCCCCTGCTTGTTTCGCCTCGCAAGCTTCTACTAACTTCACGAAGCGTTCCACCAAATCACCGCCGTTCTCTGCATCCGCCGCAAGGAGAGCAAGAGGCGTGGAAGCCTGGGTGCTGCGCCGAAGATTTATGAAAGTCTTCAGTACAGCCGCGGCCGCCATGAGCTCGTCTTGCTGCAAGCACATCGATACAGATGCAAACAGAAGAGTGCAGTTCTATCGCTCTCGGGGCTCCGACGGCTTGCTAGCTACTAGGATGAATGATGATAATGGGTGAATCGTACGTCCTACCCGCCACAGCACAGTGTGCAACTGCAAGTAGCCAGTAACACATCTCCCCATATTCAAGGGGCATCAGAGGTGACAGTACTGTAAGCCCACTCGCAGAGGTTCTATGTCAGTTTACTGTCTGTTGGAGAGCACACCTCAACAGCGATGTGACATTCAGCTGACTTCCCTTACCTCTAAAGGTTCAACTGCCTCTTTATTGAGCTCTATCTGTGACACCTGTGGTTTGTTTTTGACCACCGTAGTGCCCTCTTTTACCCGTCGTCCACACGTGGGCTGAGCCGAATCATCCGAGCCCGCAATAGCAGCTTGTCCGGCGCGACAGGGCTCGCAGGTATCTCCCGCGAGTACCTCCGCCGGGACGGGAAGGACTTGAGCTAAAGAAACGCCTGCTGCTGTGGAGTGAGCGCTTGCCTCGCTGTTCTTACTGCCCGTCCGAACATCAAGGAAAGCCGAAGGGCAGCACATTGGACAATTTGAACGTGCACAAACACATCCGAAATCTGATGCCGAGGCTGACGATGGCACAGGAGAGCAGCATGACGTTGTCGATCCTCCCTCACTTCCTAAGGACACAAGCACCTGCTCGATGGTTGCCGCGGACAAGCCTGTAGTCGTACATGTGCTACTGGTCAAGCGAGCTGGGACGGAGTTTGTATCTAATCGTCCTCCAGGAACGACAGTCGCGACTGCTGTTAAGGAGTCCTTCAAGAAAGACATTCCAGCTGCACTTTTGGCGGAGCTGCGGCCACCCGTGGACGGAGGAGCATCACACGAATCCTTCGACCCTTCCAACGCTGGGGCCATTGCAGACACAAGAGGGAAAACTGACCCGCTACTATCCAACCAATCACTACTTCCTGCAGCTCCACCAGAAGAACATGTCCCCGCTGTACAGACTGGTACGCCGGCATTTCCATCATTCATTGTACTTGTCCTTGTAGCTGCCATACTATTGTTAAGATCATCCTCCTCACAAGTAACCAGGCCTGGGGGGGCGAAAAGCTTCGTTGAACCTGCACCGCGGCTACGACTATTATTGCCACCTGCGTCAGGTACTGCAAGTTCCTTCACGGATTCAGTATTCTCAAAGGTGTTACTGGACTTCACCGGATCAGCCGCATCTGAAAGGCTGTTTGACGATAACGACGCGTCTGACATGCGTTTTTGCTTGTTCTGAGGTGCGGAGGAGCGTCCCAAGCAAAAACTTCTCCAGTTCGCCTTCGCAGAACCGCGGATGACAATGGCGGAGCTATCCGAAACAGTAGAGGCAGCTCGAAGACGGCGAGAGCTCTCTAGTTGTTGAGAAACTGTCTCTCCGTTGTCCTCTTTGTCTTCACTAGAGACTCTCTCATGTGCAGGACGCCTGTTGGGGCTCGTGGCCGCTGATCGGGGAAGGTCTGGCTGCTGGGCAATAGCAAGTAGCAGAACAAGCAGTTCTTCATCTCTACTCTGTTCCGCGTGGTTCAACAGGACTCGAAGGGTCGCTGCAGGAAGAGGTAAAGGTCGTACTTCCTCACAATGCTTCTTCGGTTCCCCCACGTTGTCCTCAGAATGCGTCCGCTCAGCGTAATTCGTGGCGCACAGCACATCTTTGAAAGTCCTCTGTCTACCATCTTTCTTCTTGACTCGATCTTCCTCTCCAGCTGTATCGTGCGATCGGCGTTGCACCATCTCCTTCAGCTGTTCTCCTGGAACGCGACGTCTTTCGCAGTAGAGACTGGAGATAACGCTCGCAAGCAGTTTCTTGGGACCAAAACACGTTATCTCATCATCTGCAGTTGGCTGTACAGGCACCTGATCGGCACCTTGCAACTGAGTCCGGAACGCCGCATACACCAAATTAGATGCCATTGTCGCCATCGCACCATCGAAGTCTTCGGAAACCCCTGCAGCTGCAACAGCAGCTGTTGCCGTTGCGAATGCGTGCTGCACTGCTTGTGTGGATGAAGAGCTTGCTGCTGTAGTCGAGGCTGCGCCTGCAACAGCCTCTTCCGATGCCCTTGCAACTGCAGTTGGGCAAGTGCATCCACAAAAGGGAAGAGCTGGAGTGGCCGAAGACGATGAAGAGTTCCCATCGCCACGACACGAAGGCGAAGAGCAGGACGAACAACACGGAGCTTGTGAAGTCAGTTCGGCTGCGCCTCGTGACGCTGAAGAAATGTGGTGCCGTAGCGCTGCTGCTGTAGAAAGGAGTAGATCGCCATAGAGATTTGCATTCTGAGGAAGTCTATTTAGTCTATCTACACATTCTCCGACACCGCTTGATGAAAGACAGGAAAGCCCTGACCCAATCTCCTCGGCGCAAGAATCTGATCCAGATAAACCTACAACAGGGGAATTGGCAGTCACTTTTTGTGCCGTTGCAACACTCCTCGAGTCCTCGCTGGCAAGAAACGGATGATTCTCAGGCGGAGCGAGGCCGAACGCGATGAGACATTGCCTCAGAACGGTTACTGCAACTTCTTTCTGGTCCTCGCTTAAACCCTGAAGAAGATGCCCCAGCAACATGAAAGCGGCTGATGGAGAAAGCGGCTCCATCTTATCCTCCTGCTCCAGCGCGAAAGAGGAAGCTGTGATCTGGCGGCTCATTACTGAAAATTGGAAGAGGCAAACCACCGCTCCGAGAAATACTATGGAGATTGCTAGTCGCGACTTGAACCAGTCAACTGTACGAAGACCATAAAAAGGAAGGGAAGTTTGGACGAAGCGCTGTCCCTCATAAGGTGCTTGTCGGTTGAAACTCCACGAGAATTATTCCCGCCCCTACTTCTCGATGTAGCACTTACTCTGTAGACCGTTGTGGTCTCTTTGGACCTGGTGGCGGAAGCTGTCACCAAATTATAGAGTGGCAACAGTTAAGTCGCAATGTCGTTCTGCTTGTGAGTTATTGACTGGAGAAATGTATCTTTGTGACTGCATGTCAGAACAGAGGACGAGGAGACGACGGACTGCGAACGGACTCGTTCGGAAAGACACAGCAGGCGATCCCTCAGAACCTGACAAAGGCATCCGTCAAAACGTACGAAAATCGATTTGACCGATGAGTCTGATACTTGAAATCTACACTCACATTACTGTCTCACTGTGCCCCTGCATTTGAGCCATGCCCCATCCGGATGGGGACCCGGGACGGAGCACGTTTTACGACCTGCCCCTAGAAAACCTGAGAAGCAGAAGGGAGGGTCACCGTCACTCTATCCAGTTACGAAAGCAGCGCGAAAGAAGACCGCACGGCTGCGCATCCGACCGCTTAACCCGCCTGCATTCATGGACACCTGTCTACCAGGGAGACACTACGTTGAAGACGGGAACAGAGCGGGATTGCCGGCCCTTCTTTAAATGCTGAGTGATTTTCCCCTTCTTTTTCAGTTAAAACCAAGCAGAAGTGCCCTTCAAGACACACTAACATTTCCAATAGAACGGGCGAGCGCGCTAATACTGCCGTCCGGACGTGCTGCTGCTTGAGACAACGCCCTCACTTATAGCTCACGCATCAGCAGATTTTGCAAGCGCTTCCATTCAACTGAAGAGAAGGCGGAATTCCTGCTACATGTCTTGCATAAAAACACGCCGAGAAGCAGCGGACTTTCTCCCCCACCGTCCCGGCAAGAATGCAAACCGGACTATGCAATGCAGCCGACAACAGGTGTCTCAACGGGTCTGTGTCGGCGCGGGGCCAGCGCTTGCACACTTTTACGGGGACAGAGCGCGTCTGACACTAAGAAGACACAAAAACATAGGACGCCAGACAAGATAACGCATGGACTTTGTATCGAAACGTAGAAGTCGATCATATGGGAGAGCGAAACCTGGGAAAACGCCGTGGGTGTCTACAGTCCGAGACGGCAGCCTCGGTCGCCACCAGCAGGGCCAGCTCCACGTGGGGTAGGTGCGGTTGGCACTGGCGGTGTCTTGGCGTGTGTGGAGCCGCAGCTCAGAGCGTTGGGGCTTGATCCCGCCCCGCCCGATGCCGCGCTCCTCAAACCCCGCCGCCCCGCAGTGGGTATGCTCAGTTGAGCCCGAAGGCGTGTCCAAATGTTGTCGGGTACGGACACTCTCAGACGCCAAGCGCTTTTTACGTGTCTCCGAAACGGTAAGCGGGCCTGAACCCGAGAAACTGGCTCGTCGTATAGTCGCAGTTTGCCTCCCTTTCCCGCCAACAAGGTGTCCCGGGGACACGCTCAGAACCAACACCCGACAGCCGGTTGACCGATCACACGCGAGCTGACACGCGCGAGGACGATGCCGCGCGCAGCGCTGCGCTGCGAACGCATGTCCAGAGCAAGCGACCGGTTTTTCAGCGGCTGAGCCTAGTTAAATAAGAGGGAATGTCTTGCATGCGCCCTAGCAACTAACAGATCTGCAGTAGAACACTGTAGGGGGTTGGCTGCTTCCGCTGGACCGACAAGGGAAGAGCAGTCATCGCAATGCTCAACAACTTTGAGGGGCGTAAAGTCTTGCACCAGGGACCGGGTACAGGTGGTGACGCGCTAGCATAGGTTTCTCTCGGGTCGGATACCGGAGGGTTTTTCCGGGGCAACAGTTTCCTCCCTCGCTCCTGTCTCATGCACTGAGCCTATGCGCTTCCTGACGGAATACAGTTAGTCGTTCTGCTAACCTTTGCACGGCTCAGCTGCAGAGAGTCATTTTACACTCTCCGTACCAGAACGTTGCTCTGAAGTGTAAGCTGCCGGAGCGGGCGGACGGAGCGACAGAACCTTTTTCGCTCAACCAACGGCCGGTCTGCACGCGAAGACATTTGGCATGTATGGCGTAATCCGCCGTCCGCCGCGGCGTGGTAGAAAGCTCCTTGAAAGCGGGGGACAAGGGTCGTGCTATATTGGTCTGTGTGCGCTACAGAGCGGCGGCCGAGGCCCGCCGTGGTGCTCCGGCGCATCCGGGTATAACTGGCTAGGAAATTCTCTTCTTTGAGGGTAGTGGAAAATGCACCGGGACGCTGCTCTGAAGTGTACGCTGCCGGAGAGGGCAGACAGAGCGACTGAGAAACTTCCTTGCTGGACCAACAGTCCGTCTGCACGCGAAGCCCTTTTAACAGACTCCCTGCTAGTATCCTTGTTCGCACTGCCCGGGACTGCACAAGCAGCGCCATCAGTGCTCGGGTTTTATGGGGTTGTGATGCACGATCGATGCTCCTATGACCAACAAGTTTTCTCCAGTACTCTAGTCTATGAAAAACTTCAAGAAGCCTCGTTTGGCACCGCTCACCCGAAAAGTGTGAAGCAATGCTCTGGCCGACTCCGCTTCGGAGAGGTCCTGAGGCCTCGCGAAAACTCCGAGACCCCCGGCTTCTCCAGGACGCACTTCTCGTCTCGGAAGGGCAGATGAGAGGTAGTCGCGAACGCAGAGAAATAACCGCATGGGGGCTGGCAGGCCTACACGCCACTACCTTTCGCACATCTTTCCCGATGATCCAACACTAGGGAGCGTTCGACCTCTTTCATTAGCCTAAGCAGGCGAACGTGTTGGGATCGTGTAAAGAGGTTTACGGCGCATGGCCGTAGCTGACTTCGCGCTAGAGTACTAGGAGGGATGCCTGCGAGCGCGGTACTTCAAATCGCGCCGCTTGACACCGTACATGGGCAATCCGATGTGTGCTTCTCACCGCTCCACCTGCGTTCTTCTCATTCCTCGGCATTGGAAGCCGGACACGGCCATTCAGCGTCTCGCCTAAACTGCGCTTCTGTCTACGGTGACTGTTAATCAGCGGCGTGCTTCAGAGCAGCTGCACTTGCACCAGCCTGCCGACAGTCCCACTGGCAGTACTCGGGGACTACATGTAGCGGAGCTGCAAAACGATTTACTGGTATTGAATTGTCTGGATGGGATAATTCGATCCAACCAAAAGCGCCCTGTAGAACACCTAACACAAGTGAATAGCTTTTATTCCAAAAGACGATAGTCTGAATGGACAGGAAGGCCACGATGCCATACACCAGCATCAGAGTGCAGGGAGACACTGGAACGAACACGACCAATACAGGTCAAGAATCGGTCCACGCACACTCAGCAACAGTTGCTAGAAAAATAGGAAGTCAAAAACATACTCCGCTTGGGCATCAAGAAGACTACTCTTAAAATTGTTCGAAAAGCTTCACTTCTTTCAGACTGGGGAGACCGTCCGCTCGGGGCACCGGTATTGCCCACAGCCCCATGAAACAAGTGTCCTAGGAAATAGGGGCCACGTTAATTCTACTAAAAGGAGCATATGGACTTCACCCGCTGCATTACTCACATGTAGTGATGGATAACGCTTGGGCCCCCCGTCTGTTTTGAGGAGCTCAGCTGCGCGAGAAGGGCCCCCGAGCTAAAACTATGAACACTGGCGTGCACGGGGACACCCTCTGCCCGAGAGAGACACAGCGTGACCTGTGGAGTTCTCTAGAAAGCACGGACGTGCTGAAAGGAGCGTACGCCCGTGGTCATAAGCGGCCGCACTCAGGACGGCCACCATGCCTCTCGCCACCCTTGTTTTGGGGGGTGCTGGACACATAAATACTTGCAGACTGACAACAGAAGTTCACATCTCCTGCTATGCTGTGACCAGCATTTTGTTCACCTCCCGCCCAATCGAAATACAGCAGGTGCTGCCCGGACAAGCATACCACTGTTTACGTGTGCGAGGTCCTTCTGGCTCTCGCGACTCCGGCCCGGCACACCTTCAGAATGGCAGAAAGAAGGAGT
The DNA here is from genome assembly GCF_002600585.1 of Cystoisospora suis. Classification (NCBI taxonomy): domain Eukaryota; phylum Apicomplexa; class Conoidasida; order Eucoccidiorida; family Sarcocystidae; genus Cystoisospora; species Cystoisospora suis. The sequence goes on along the minus strand of NW_027155280.1, from coordinate 36,341 downwards.
CCGACAAGGAGACCATCTGTGAACGCAGCTTGCATGAAAACAGCTGTCACGACAATGATAACATATTCCGCTAAGGTTACAATGCTCCAGCTCGCGATGAGTCCGTCGTTAACCAAAACCACCCCGACGTGCAGCATGAATACAGCCGCTGCAGGCCTGGGGAAATACGTCAAAATCACCATAGGATGGATAAAGATAACAAGGGCTGCGGTGCCCACCCCGACAAGGAGAGACGCGAGATGATCGTGGATTCCGCACTTCCATAACAAGGTGGACGTCGAGTAGGTCATATAGCACTGCAGCCCTCCTGCTAAGGCAGTCGCCACGTTTGCCAGTCCGTGGACTTTCAGCTCGTAATCGAGCGACGACGGGACGCTAGTTGTCAAGGATAACGACGGGACATTGATTGGTGCGTGGAGGACAGAGAAGACGACGATGGCGAGCATTGAAAGAGACTGGGAAAAGACGCATCGCCAGTCGATACACGCGAATGAAAACGACTCGTAAATGTTGATAGGTCCAAAGAAACCGCCTTGTTGTGTTCCTTGTGAGGTCTCATAGCCCTTGCCTGAGCTCTCCGGCAGATGTACCGAGGTATCGTTCATGACTCGCGAGATGAGTGGAGACCAATCTGTGGACTTTTCTGAAACAGGCAACGTTGCGAGCTGGATGCTCGGCTTGAAAGGTGTTGTCGAGACTGCGCCGGGCATATCAATGGCACCAGCAGGAGAGAGGGACACGGCTGTCGTGGATGTCGATACGCTTGCGAGTTCCGTTTCCTCTACTGATGGTGTCGGCACACCGTCGAAAACCCACCCTGTTTCCCTCGCTCTCTCGACGGAGATCCCAAACAAAAAGAAGACAACGTAAAAAACAACAGGGAGGGCCAGAAGAAAACAGGGAGTGAATGTTGGACTTGAGTATTTAACCTCTGCAACAATCAAGATGACCTCGACAAATAACGTAAGAGCCACCTTATAGACAGACCGGGATGAGAAAATTTGTTCTACCGTTTCAAGGTTCCACTGCCATTCACAGTCGGCAGCAATGCCTATGGCGGCAGTCAAAATGAACAAGCCCATTCCTCCAATACACCCGAGAAGCACCGTGTGAGGTATGAAGTCCGCTACACGGCCCAGCTTCATAGCTCCAAGAGCATAGAATGTCAGTGCAGTGAGTAAGGATGCAAGGATCCAGCATGCCATAGAGGTGCTCAATACCCACTCATCCCCCTGTCCTTTTTCAGCCGCATTACGAATGACAGCCAAACTGATTGAACGCAGGAAAGGCACATTCTCAACTGTGAAAGCCCCTACAGCAAAAGGAAAAGCCGAAAAGAGACCGAGTACAATCTGAGAAACAAAAACTGTGACGAGAACTCCTGACGTGGCTATTGGAACTAAATGGGCATGTGTCGCAGGAAAGAGTAAGGTTGCGTAAGGCATATTGTCCAACACAGCAATGAGAATTCCCATGAAAATGACATGGGTCTGAAGTAGCAGAGACACCACCGAGCAGCTAAGACGCTGTAACAAAGTACTGCGCTCAGCTCCAACGACTTCTCGCGCATCGCTTTCCCCCGACGTTGGACCGGCCGATGACGGGACGACACCCGCCCAGTTGGCAGCCGAAGCTACACCCCAGTCCGTACTACTTTCCGAAGACCCCCCTGTACCTGGAGTCGATGCAGCTCCGCGGGGAATCGGGGAGGTAGACGGGCCCAGGAGGGCCTCCTTTCTTGCTCTACTTCCCCTACTCGGCTCGGGAAGAGACATGCGTCGTGGGGAGCTCGCGAAGTAAGAATAATGAGATCGGACAATGCTTGAAGATGACCCCACGGAAGCAAATGATGCCCTCGGATCACTTCCAGCGAACTCCTCACGTCGGCTCGGTGCAGACCACGGCTCGTCTGCTCGATTTGATGAAACCGACAGAGTGTTCTCTGTGTGTCGGTTACCTGACGAACGCGGCACTCCACTCCGCGCTGTCGGAGAGGCCGGGGTGTTTCCTGGGATGGAAACGTAACAGCTCTCCATGGTCACTATGGACAGTGGCCGCGCGAAAAAGATCGAGTTCCTTTAACGCTGTCGCAGAGGCAGCTCAAAAATTGCTACTGGTGTGGCACACTGGAAATCAATAGAGACGCATGAGGTGCCCCTATCAGGCGGACTAAAAGAGGGTAACCTCTTCTACTGACCGCGTATGTAGAGCTCCTCGTATGGACGTATGAACCAGCCACTTCATCTTTATATTCGGATGCTTACAGCCCATGCCTCACACAAGAGACTGAGCTGCTGGAAGGGTGCGTAGGGAGTGTGCGACAACGTGCAGATTGAACTATGTCATGCGGGCCATAGTGTGCACTGAGGTGTCCTGGAGGGAGACCCCGGGAGAAGCGATACAATAGAATCTGGGTCGGCGGGCCGAAGCAAGCAGAAATCTGTCTCGGCAATCAAGATACAGGAGGTGTCTGCCTCCATCCAGGGGCTCGCGCACGCAGAACAGGAAAAAAGAAGGCCACCGAACCGACTGCAGGTCCCCCGACGCAACGGTTGATGACGGTCTTTGTTCTCAGTGGGGAACGATACAGAACAAACCTGCCAAGAGGTCCACACCGTCACCAATACTGAAGGGCTAGAGATACTTCGGAAGCCTGGCCTGGCATATCTCACACCATCAACCATGAATACACGCGATGAGCCTGCCGTCCAACACTACCGGGCAGGTCTGGACGGGCAATGGAAACATGCGCCACACCAGGGCTTGGAATAAAGAGGCCACGGATAAGGCCGAGGAAGACGACCTTCGAATGACCCAAGGACCGGAAACTAGTGGATCAACGCTGCGCTCGTCCCCCATTTCTTGCGGGTGGTCGAAGGGACAGCCGGATACGATGGACCACGAAGTTCTGTCGTTATCTGAGGAAAGCATGCATGCATGCTCCCGGCACGTCATCGGTCTTTCGGGCGACCCCGGTTGCCCACGCGGAAAGAGGCCCTCTGACAGCTTGCTTGGCATAAGAAGATTACCTACTGCCAGGCGTCGCGAGCAGACTGCTTGGAGGCTTGTTGAAGAACGTGGGGCCAAGTTCTTTGTCTATGGGCTCTTTCGTGGCATGCCAAGACTGCACTGAACCTTGCCTGTCCACACGCGGCATCTTCTGCATCACACGGACGCGTTTCAAGCGACAAAGTTGATGCAGTCCACTGGCACAGCAGCGAGCCCACTACAGCGTGCAGGGACGCTTTACCGATGAGCGTGCGTGGGCGCGCCCTCACATGTTGCCGATCATCTGAAGATTCTGTACCCTTCCAAAGGACCAGTCGCACGTGTATACTACCGAGTAGCCCCACCGTACAGCGCAGCCAGTCACAGACAAGTCCTGGAGTCACCACATCCAGAGAATCGAGTGGTGTGCCTTAACACCTCCAGCCGAGTCCTCTCATGTGGGAGCGTACCCGTCATCGCAGATTCTGGGCTGGGCCGTTTGTTACTGTCGTCGAACTGCAAAACCGGGCGCCATGGCCGCCGCTGGGTCGTCGTCTGGGGTCTGGTTCATCGACGGCTCTTGGTGGCCTGGCGCTTCTCACTCCTGATAATGTTCTTGCCCGCGGATAGAACTCCGATCTTTACTTTGAGTTACAATGAGTAGTAAAGTGCAGGACTAGGGGATATGTAACTACGACAACATATCTATCAGTACGGGAGTATACGGCACCCTGTGCTGAGTCGGCCCTCGGATATTGGAACCCCGCATATGGTCGGCTGTTGGAGCTGCACTCCATATATCTAGATCAACACAGGGTATACTAACATGATTGCAACGCAACAAGAAACAAGAACCGATTCACCCACAACAGGCGTTCAGTTGTCACGGATCAGAATCGGTTCATAGTCAACCTGAAGCACGGGCCATCGCCCCCAACTCTCAGGCCGATTCACCACTGAGAAGTGATCCGACTGGTGTGATTCAAGGAGGGTTCCCGCTGCTCACAGTGTTTGGCGCACCGAGAACGGCCAGCTGCGTGTTCGAAAGAGCAAGTGCAAAGTGCAAGTCATACGAAGTAACGGTGAAGACAAAAGAGTTCTTGCATTTTTGACGGCCCGGCGAGCCTAGTCTCGGAGCGACAGTTATGTTTCTCCTTCCACTGCCGGAGGCTCGCCAGCCCAGCTGTTGAACGAATCGTACCGCACCTCGGTTCACAATGGTAGAGCCAGCGCCCCTTAACACACTGGAGCAGCTCGTCGGTAGCACAACGTGCCACGCAAGCCGACTGCCCCAGGGCAAGCCAGCAGTATGACAGTCTCTCTAGCCTGAGACTGCTGCGTCCTCGCCAGCACTCGCACACTCTTCAGAATCGTGGACCTTGAGGTGTGAGAATGTCCGTTTGCTGGTGTGGTTTCCCGGCGTCTCTCCCACCTCCTTGTCATGATTCGTCACTGGCAACCATCTCTCCATTCCCGTGCCGCTAGCGAAACGTTAAAATGGCTATGAAGCGAGACGGGCACCCGTACGCCGGTACGGTTTCCCCGCTTGTTTTTTGACCGGCGACTCCCACTACTTGACCAATGTTGTTCTCAGGCAGCTGGGGTCGCGCACAATTCAGTCGCTCCGATAGCCACTTTCCACTGAAATCCCATCGAATCAAACCACGGCTACACACCATTGACCGCCTTCTCCGTAACACGGGCCACTCCGGCCTTTAACAACGGAAACACTCGACACGAAGCTACGCATGCGGTTGGTTACTCATTCGGTTTGCTCTTGTACTGCTGTCTACTAATGGGCGAAGCGACACTCTCACTACCCGCTCGCATTCTATGTTCTCCTGAGCGAATCCTCAGATTCACTTTCCCATGCCACCAGGAGCCCTGTCTCCTGTGTGCGAGTGGGCACGTCTCTGAGCGGCGGAGACAGGTATCACGCGTGAAGTGTGGCCGCAAACTTGTTGCATGAGGTTTTGGCGCGCGTTCCCGTGCCGCATGTCGGATAATACGGAATTGGATGAGCCCTTGGAGTATGTGGTGCGAGTGACCGCATTACAACTGAACTGTCGGTTCCAGTGCCACGTCCCTTCAGATACCCGCCTCCTCGCTACTGCGGAATGTAGGTCTTCTGTTCGCCGACGAGTTGCGCTTCGATGTGGCTGCGAGTGAACATAGTGTCTTCATGCCGCCTGTGTTTGCTGGGTATTGTTGCCGCAGGCCACTCGTACTGCGTTTTCTCGGACATCCAGGGAAGGCGGACGCGACACTCGGGTGCCGATAGATGATCGGAGATCTGACCCAGTTATTCTCCGCCTCCGATCCGCGAAGCAGCGCTGCAGTGCTGCCGGCTTCTGCATACACCCACACTCGCGACAGCCCAGCTGCGCAAACATCAGTCCGACCAGAAGTTGGATGAAGCATATCCTGGGGGACACAAAGCTGGACGACAGGCGACTCCGTTACACGTATCAGTCCTAGCGGTTGCGTAAACTTGATTGCGTCAGTTCCGAATATCCGGAGTCGGGGAACTGAGCTACAGAAACTTGTGAGACGGTAAAGAAGTGCAGGCTACCAAATCAGAAGCACCTGCGAAGCAAGTTGCGTCACCGACTTCAGGCTTGGCACATGCGCCAATGAAAGTCAACATCCTTTGGAAATTTGATGGGCCACTCGCCCTACAGCCTGTCCCATGTCCACCAGCTTCCCGGATTCAAGGCAGCACAAGCAACTGGGTACTCCTGCAAGCAAGAAAGGGTGCCAGCTTGCCTCCGTCTTCCCATATACAAAGACACATCTGGGAGAAATGGTCCTACGCATACATACCATAGTCCCAAATTGCTCAGTTCATCCTGTTGCACTCGCACGCCACCGTCCCCGGTTTCTGGTCATACTCGCTTGCGTGAACGACACTCATCCATCCACGCACCTGTTAACCTCCAGCTGAGAGCCTAGTCGTCCCGGGGCTCCTCTATCATCAGCTCTGCTTGACACTGTACTCTCGCATGCGGCTCTCAGAAGCCGGACATCCTCCATCCGGGGTGGACAACACTTCTTCCGACGCGCCCCTTACTCCGCTAGCTAGCTATCATCCAGCTCCGCGACGCTACAATTCACAGATCATCAGCACGCCGTGTTCATCAACGAACAAAGGCTCCTCTTACACAAAGACAATGTGTAGCACCCGCGGTCAGTCTGAACAAGCGAGCGGCCTTCGTCAGAACAAAGGGAAAAGCAAGAAGATATGGAAAGAGCAGTTTACACTCTCCAATGTGAGCAACAATATTTGAACCTCCAGTTGACCAGTGCCCCTTCTCAGCGCCTCCTTTTATACTCCGCTGATTTATATGGGGAAAAGATGGGGTAATCAACCCCACATGGTGACGCGTACTGAGTATTTAGGTCAAGACGAGATTTTTGTAACCCCATGAAGCCGGAGAACCATTATCGGTTCTGCACGATCCTCTGTGCCGCTGTCAAAAGGTCATGTGTGTCCAACCACACACCTGTGTCTAGCTTCGGAGACACACGCGCTAGTTTCAGCTCTGGCAATGACTTGCCCTCTCCTGAGACTGGTGGAGAAAACGGACTGTCGTAATGTGATTTCAGCAGTCGCTCAGGGCAAGAGCTCTCTCTTTGACCAGCAACCTCTTTTTTGTCAAACAGTGTGACTCCCCTCTCGACAGGTTCCTGGATCGTGATGTTCCTACGTGACCTCGCGCAGCGCTCGACCGCGCACACAGCTGCTTCTTGACAGAGAACAACCCAGAAGGACGGCGGGAAGGACCGCCCACAGCTAGACGTCCGAGCCTCGTGTACGTTCTCCTGCCTTTTCGAGCAAGAAGACGGCGTGAAAGGGATCGTCCATTCGGTACGCGAACCGCGAGGTGACGATCCAGCAAGCTGCTGTCCTTCCAAACATTCCTGATGACCTTGACCTTCAATGCCTGATGCTACTCGAGTAATACACTGGACAAGGCTGGTTAGAGCGCCGCTCCGGAGCAGCTCAGGAAGACATCGACCTCTCAGGTACATACTGAGGAGTCTTGCGCTCTCTGAATGACTCCACCTGTCTGGCGACTTCATCTCATACCGGAGGGTAAGACGGTAGTGCTGCAGCAGAAAAGTCACGGAAGAAAGAATCATGATATTAGACAGAAAGACCCTCGGACGCAAAATGACTTGCGCCCTGAGTCCAGCGCCCCCCAGGAGGAAAAAAAGAGGTAACCTCGGTCAAGGCCATCGGCTTGCTGAAGCAGCGCCGATTGTCCGCTGGCAACGGTTCACTTCAGTCAGCTGCCAAAGTCAACGGCAGATTGTCCGCCTTCCTGTCTGCTCGGCTATTTGCCGTGCTGTCTGCAACAGTCTGCATTCTTTTGCTGCTTTCCCCTAAGCGCCTTTCTCGTAACGAAACAAAAAGGCAAGCACGGGCTGCTTCCGACACGTAGACTGTGCGGTCCTGTCTTCTCGCCATCAGGCTGCTTGGTAGGGCCGTATAAGACGGCAGGAGACCCCCGGCAAGTCCCTCTACTCCTCCTGCCTACACCTCTTCCAACAGGGATCGAGACGGCGAGTTTTCTCGTGTGATTCCTCTGAAGCGACTGTTCCCGTAAGTCCGACAGACAGGAACAAGGTACACCGGCCAGAGTATGTCCCTAGGACCCGTGGTGAGGAGGGCTGCCGATAGTCGATAAGCCCAGTTTGCTATAAAATCTGTGCTGCATTATCCCGATTACTTTGAGGCTCATTACACCGTCACCCGTGACTGTGCTACGGCGCCGCCCGGACACCGCAGAACTAAAGCCGCTTGCACTCTGAGAGACCAGGAGATTCACACGAAGGCTTCCGTCGAGACCGCGCTTCCTGCTCTTACGCTGTTTGAAGAACGGGATGTCTCACTCACCGTAAGCAGTCGTGGGTCTATGTCGGTCTCCGACCTCGCAGTGGCAACGATAAGTACTCCTCTAGCACTTCTTTCCGGGGAAGAAATTAAACTTCCAAACTGTCTTTGCTTCTGCAACAAATCGAGTGCAAGCAATAGCGTATGTACCAAGCGGCCCCCGCAAGCGCCGCTGATGCCGGTTTTTCTGTTCGAACCAGGACTTTCCGCTCCCGAGGCTCTAGAATTCTGTAGGTTGTCCGCGCCTCTGTCGCTCCGGCTTTCAGGAGGGTAGCCAGTCTCAGACTTTCTCCCGGGCGCAATCGAGCCGAGATCTTCCATAAGAACAACACACGGGGATGCCTTTTCAGCAATCTCAAATATATGCATGAGCTGCTTGCCTGCAGAGCCTAAAGACGGACGGAGCAAGCCGGCCGGGGAAACGACAAGTAGGCTCGACTGAAGCTCGTGTGCCAAAGCAACGGCTAGCAGCGTCTTCCCTGAACGTCCACAAGTACGGATAAAATGCGAATAGGATTTGCTGATGATTTCTAGGTGAATCGTTCTACAAAGTGTCAAGCTATGACAGGACTACAGCGGTGCCCTGAGAAGCACAGGCCACAAACATCACGCCTTGACCGCTCACAATGATCGGATGCAGCTGCAGCCACGTATCTAGCAGACTCTTGTATAAGGTCACAGACTGTCGAAGGCGGCATCACTGCGTTCTCAGTGAACTCACAATACACGACCCGCAAAAGCAGGGTCTCCTGAGGCATTCAAGGAAGGACGGGAGTGGGAGGCTTCACTAAGGGGGTCAAAAGAACCTGATGATTGCACGAGGAAAGAGCCTTCTTGAGAAGCGCCTCAAGCGTGGAGGTCGGCCCGCAGAGTGGAACAACAGCCGGCACCTTTGTGCCTTTGCTTCTACACGGACAAAAGACATCTGAGACTCGATTCCCAGCAAGGGAAGGAAACGTGCTGAACCACGACAACCGCTCATATGAAAGTTGCCTTCACTTCTTGACTTACCAGTGCCCGGTTCCCCGGTGATAAGGACTCCGGCAGGCGCAACGTCGTTGACAGAAGGGGAATGGGGGTCACCTGTCTGTCTGCACCTGGCTCTACGAGCTGGTTGCAGGATTTCACGTTTCAATCGATGTAACAAGTCATCCTCCCCTATAACTCCTTGAAAGCCTCGCACCATACAGAGTTTGTCGTCACTTCTCTCTGTCTTAGAGACACCAGCTGGTGCTGATACACTCAGCTGCCTTGTCCCCTCCTCGTCTATCTGCATCAAGCTGGCAGTTGGATGAGTGTGAGTGGTGTATCCTTCCACTGGTTGTTCGCTCCGAGACCCTCTTAACAAGATATCCGAGCCACCCCGGCCATCAGCCTGACCCGGTCTTCTGGTGATGTCGTCACATGGGAAACAGACTTGAAGAGGCGCATCAGTTGTGTTGGAGATTGTGGAGATTGTGCTATGATCTGCAGCACCGTCTTGGTTTCTGTCCGAGCTCAATGGAGAAAGCGAGAAAGCTTCGGCGGTCGAAGGTGCGAGAGGCACAACTCGATGAAGGCACAGATTCCCCTTGGAGACAGGGTTCATGAACTCTTCAGGATCGTACTCCCAGTCTGGAACAAAAGGGTAGACCTGCACGTCGAATCCTGAAGGCTCTGTTGATCGTCTCTCCACTTGTAGGAAGGCAGAGCGAAAATCGTCTACGGTAATTAATGGAAGGTGACGTGCAGTCTGGACAGCCGAAGTTCCTTCCCGCGTTAGAGAATCCCAGAGAATACCTCTTGATGTAGAAGCTGCCTCCTCTTTGCTCTTGGAAGGTGGCGAACCTATGCGATCGCGAAGTAGGCGTCTTCGTAGAGAGTGCTGGGCAGCGGCTCGTACAAGGGCCACTAAATCTACTGGCTGAAAGCCTGGTGTCCAGTGGGCTACAACGCTGCAGAGAAAGGCAAAGAATGCAAAAAACACGCTGAGGAAACAAGAAAGCTTTTGTTCTCTTTGTCCTGGCACGTCACAATTCTGACGCTGGAAAAAACAGACCTCCCTCAGCACCAACCATCTGCGCAAACGTTGTTTACCTGGGAAGAACTGACCGAAGACATCACTCCCTCGTACTTAGACATGAAAGATAGCACCGTCAGTCAAGCCGCTTCCCCTCGCGACTGTAAACACTGCAGGTAACCTTCCGGGTCACTATCTGTGTCTCAGAACGCAGTCTACAGCCATCTCAAGACTGTACCTCTGAGATAGACTATCAACGGCTTTGCAGGGCTGTTAGATAGTCGCAAAGCACTAAGCTGCTCTAGATAAACCCAGGAAGCTGTTCGGACGCCGCTTGCCCTGCGGCTTTCTCCATCATTCCATACACAAGATGGACTCTTTCGCCATACAGAGTCAATCAGCAGAAGGAAGGACTCGTTAGGCTTCCACCCCGGGAGCCTAATACACTCCTCCCAGGCGTCGATAAGCTAGTCTGGAAGATCTGAATGGAGGAGCGTCTACCCCTAAAGGCAAAAAACGCGCACCTGGCAATTTCTAGGGCCGCAGCTCGCTCGTCGTTGAGTTGTTTTTCTTCAGCGGGGCGCGTTGAGCCCACCAGCCGCTTCTGTTCGTGTTGCGGGCCTCCGCTTGACTCAAGCCCCTGCTGACCGCTGGAAACTTCAGAATCGCCGTCGTGCGTGGTTTGCTGGGCNNTTGTCCGACGCTGCCCAGCAAACCACGCCTGACATCAGCATGGGGTCCACGATCGAGAAAAGAGAGAGCCCGGGTGATATGAACGCAAAGAATTTTCTTCCTTTCTTCGTCGGTAAGAGCCGGGGGGAAAAACAAGCGTCGCTGTATGAAGCCTGGTCCCAGCAAATCAACGGGAAGAAGATCATGAAGCGCCACTGACGTACATGTTACCATTCCTCGTTCTCCTTTCCTTAGTCCACGAGCGACAGGTTTCCGTGGTCTCCAATGTGATACATCGGCTGTGTTGAGAGGCGCTAAGAGAAAGATAGGAAGCTGCTCGGACTTCCAGATGGAAGCAAACCTACATAGCATTTCAGTGATCAGAAGACTTGTGTTTACAGGAGGACCTGCAGCCGTACCTGCAGATCGGGAGAGACCTCTGCCGCTCGAAGCCCCATGTGTCGTTGACGACGCGACCCGGAGAGCATCAGCGTGACGAAGAAGGAGAAAGCTACATCCGCCCGCGGTTGCTACATCCCAGAGCCGTGCAGCCTCATTCTCTCCGACTGCACCAGGGAAGGGGGAACTTCCAGTTTGTCCGACACTCTTAACCTGAGAGAAGTTTTTTTTCCCTGCTGATCTCATTCCTGAGTCCCCATCATCACCATCACTACTCCACCTCGGGTCGGTCTTGTTCCCTTCATTCACACAAACCTGAATGACACGAGAACCATCAGCTTTGCCGGAAGCTGTGCACACAGCGTCAGCGTCTGTCCCGCGACGCCCCGGGGAAGACTCCTGAAGAGCTTTACGAACCAAACGGAGCCTGAGTCTCTCTTTGCCTCGATCACCACGAGATGTCTGAGATGTCTGTAAAAGCCAAAGCCGAAAGAGTGACTTTCTTGTCCTTGCTTCTTTTGTAACCTGAATGAGGGTATCCTCCAGCGACTGCTGTGATGAATTGCTTCCTCTTCCTCCGAAGCAACGTAGATCTTCCAGACGGGCGGAAAGCGACGGTCTCTTCCGTCGATCTAAGCTATATGTCGGCTTCATTCTTGTCTCCCTTTTGTAAGCATAGCCACCTAGTGCACCAATAGTGAGAGAAAGCTGCGGTGCCGATGAAATGATAGAATGTTTCCCAGTGAGACAACCTTCCAGGTCAACTTCGTAAAGGCCCTCTATGGGCGAAGTGGTACCCGCATCGCTCGCGAAATTGAGGGCGGGGCATGTCTGCATTCGTGCGACGTCTCTACTTGGACTGCGCGTAGATGATGGCTTGCTAGGTGACGATAATGAGAACAACCGCGAGCGCCGGATCCATGGAGCATGCGCCGCTAACGCGCGACATAAGTGACGTTTTCCTGTGCCTGAGAGCAGCAGTCGAACAGTCCAAAGACAGTACTGCTTGGGTGTATTCGCATATCTGAGTTTCCCTGCAAAGCACCACCTTCAGCCGTAGACGCCCCAAAGATCACCCATCAACAGTTGGCAGAAACAGGAGTTGCGTGCGCAGACATTTACACGGAACGCGACAGCCCTCGCACGTGCAAACAAACAGAAAAGAGAGAATGCTGTGTTTGATAGTGAGCAAGTTCCCCGAGGCATGTGCAGAACGCAGTCTAGATCTGCCGGCACATCACTTGGGAAAGTGGCTTTACATCAGCCCGCCGTCTTCATGCAGTTGTCTGCCAGACGAGGGAGGACGGAGAATCGCTTGTGTCAACAGTCCACTATACTCATATCGATCTAAGACCACCGCCACCTCGACGTCCTGCAGAAGAGCTTACAGCCGTTCTATCTCGGCTAGTACCCAGTAGGCGCGCGCGAGAAACCGAATCACCACGGCCCATGAAAGAAAAAACCACACACGTCTGTTGAAGAAGGAGTCTAGAGACGCGAAGAGATGTATCAATTCTCACAATTTATAAGAAACACAATGACACAAACAGGCGCCTCGCAACGAGAACCTAACTGACACGTGCGAGACCATCCGCTCGAAGTGGCCACCTCACCTGGGCCGCCTTCAATCGCAACTCCCTGGATGACCTCACGCGGACCGGCACCAAATGTCGGAGTACAATAGCCCGAACTCGGCGCTGAAGACCAGCTTCGGCGTTTACTATTGGAGTGCTGGTCCATATGATCGCGAAGGGCGAGGGCGAATCTTGCGGAGAGAAAGTTTCTAAGAAGTTCCATAAGATTCGCCATTACCTCCCTACGTCCGTCATAGCAGCACCTCGCCATTCTGGCTTCCCAGATTCCTTGCATTTCTTTGTGAACGACCTTACGCGCCCATGGCGATTTCGGTAGTATATCAGGGCAAAGTGTCGCGGCGTGGAGTGTCGTAAGACGTGAGGGCAGGCGGGAAGTCTGGACATCCTTAAGACCCGACAACGTTGCTTTGCTGGCACCGCCTGCGGACGCATCAGCCGCAGTGTCCAGACGTCTACGTCCCAAGGAGGCTCGCTTATGAGGCACGTGCCAGCGCAGCTCTTCCACCGGGACCGTAAAGTCCCAAGCAGATGAGCCGCGCGCCATTGGTTCGCTCTGGCTGGAGTAACAAAGTTCCGGGGCACAAGTGCACACCCGCTGTTGGGTCCTGCCACTACCAGAAGGCCTTCGTTTCTGCGACATCCGGTTCTCCGTGCCCCGTTCGCCAGTGAATGTCGCGGGCTCGGCAGAACCGCTGCTCGGAGAAGACCGGCCACAGGCCCGGAGGTCTCCACATGGACGAAGCTGCGACCAACATCCCGACGTGGTCTCGAGTATTCGGAAGGAAGGAACTAGCCAGCCAGCTGCGTGTGGATAGTCTGTAGCTGGACTCGAGGCAGCGCATGCGCCTGGGTCCATTCCTATAGAAGGCATGTCGATGGCTCGGGGAGTACAGATCACGTGCCGACCCTCTGGCGTGACGGTACCTCTTAGAAATAAGCTACTGAGGTGCCGGAGCAATCTTTCACAGAGGAAGCTGCTGTGGCCGAGTGCAGTCATTTTGTGACAGCAAGCAGCCCTTCCCGATTGCATGCACCGGGCCTGTCGATCCAACTTGTGCATGCAGGTATGAGCATGCAGAAACGTACGAACAAGGGCGGCCATGTCTCTCTGTCTGTTCTACGCGTCTACTCAGCCTGCTGGTGCTGGCGGACAGGCTGGCTTGTAGGTCACGAACTAGGGTACCCGAGACTGGCTTGTGGTGTAAACTGCTTCCGGTATCGACACAGTTGGTCAGTCTTCAACCCGGGGACAGAGGAAACACGCCTGCAGCTCACCCTGCTGACACGTGGTGAGATGGTTTAGCCGCTACTTCACTTTATATGTGTGCGCCTCTACCCCTGTGCCGCCTTTACTGCGGACTACAGGGTTGCGGAAACGCCGATTGTGAGGGACTACACAGCAGCCGGCACCCCGGGGCCGGCATCGGCGCGTGACTGTAACGCTGAAACCAGAAGTGACGACGTTCAGATACTGAACGATACTCATGTGGCTATCAGCCCTCTATGATCAAAGTCGGCCCTGCTGACTCGTCGCCTTCTTCGGCAGCAGCTGTCAGCCTCCCTTGGTCTGTTAGAGTAGTAAGTGAAGAGCTGGCGCCGACAGCGCAACTCGCGTCAGGGACACCCGTACTGCAGGTCTCACCCAAGAGACAAAAAAAAAACAAAGAAAACTTCTGCCTGAGTCCAGCATTCCCTCCATTCCCGAGGGGGTACGTTACGAAGACACTGAACCAAGGCTTGTCCTCACCCCTTCCTCGCTATCGCCCTCTTTCAAACCCACAGCCGCGACGTTCATCTCAGACTCTTACACCGACTCCAGTCTGGAGGATAAAAGTGAGGACTGTTACTCTTCCCCAGGTTTGGGGTGTTGGTCACCACCTTTCCACATCTCGTTTTCAGCTATTCACCTATCCCCACTCTTTCGATAAGCTACGTTGCTCACAGGCTGCAATCCCTCGGGACTCCTAGACTCTCTCAACTGAAAGTGTTGTCATGTGTTCCGACGCCGAGGCTACTCGCGTTCTGCGCATAGCTGCAGCTTTGCTCCGCTTCCTGCTGCTCTGGTTAGGTGCGACTGTAGAAAAGCGGCACTAGTGGGACAGGAGTGTAAATCGAAGGCCCCCCCACAAGGGAGTGAACAGTAATGTCACAGTAGGAGACAGGATATGTTCGATTCAACGGATTAAGCGGGTGGTTTAAGCACCCTGAAATGGAAATGAGGGAGACTTTGAGCTTGCCACTCAGCACAGACAGTAGTAAGAGATAACTCCCGGAGTTCTTTTGATCATAGCACACTTTCAGGGTTAGGGGCTGTAACCACCCAGGAATACCCATGGACCTTCGGTCCGGCCTGCCTTCTCTTCTCCTGCTCCACCCTCAGCCGCCCTGTCTTTTACGCCCTCCCGACCGAACAATCATTCCATCGTACATCTCCGCCCGATCTGCTTCTCCTACTATAGTCAGCCCGCGGTGGGGCGGGGTTCTGCGCTAAGGCATTGCCGAGACTCCGCCGCCTCCACTCGCGTGTCCTGCCTCCTTTCAGTAGACTGCTCCTTCCCGGCCATCTTCAGCGCTGATGACTCAGGGCTGATTCAACAGTGAACCACTATGACTCTCAAAGTGAAGAAATGAATTGTTATGGTCTCTGAACTGCTGTGTCTGTTGTCATCCTCGTTCGTCTAGGGCACGCTGTGCGTGATGCGTATCTCAGGCACCGCACTGCAGAGTTCTCCGCCACAGTGCGTCCAGCTCAAGCGCATCAGGTCAGCGACCAAACTCAGTCGAGATGTCTGTGACGGTGGCCAAGTATAACCGCAAGAATCTCCGCCTTATTCGGGGCGCTAACTGAGCTCCCGCGTCGGCAGGCACCGTGTAGATAGATTGCCTCGCTGGCACTGTCAGCGAGAGTGCTGTCCCTGCGTGCCTCGTGAACTGGATAGCGAGATGTAATCCTACACGGACACTTCGTTCTTCTCACCCCGTCGCTGCCTAGCTGGCAATTATCTGCAGGCCACAGTTATCCTTCGATCTTGTTGTGGGGCGACACAGGGGGTACTAACCTAAAGCAGGTACCATATTCGGTGGCCATGGCTCGATGTTGGTAAAGGTGTTCCAGCAACTTTTGTATCCGTGGAAAGCACCCTGCTCCAGAGTGGCGGCGCGGTGCAAAGGCCTACTACCATCTTTACTGTACGTGACTAAATTGGGTTCCACTGTGGGACTCTGCCTTGCAAGAGAGAGCTAGGCTTTGTGTGTGACTGCAGTGTGTGACGACCACTATCGCTCTTGTCGGGCAAATCGCGACAGCTAGACATCTTCAGATTTCCTGTCTGGAACGCTGTGAGGTCTCTGGGTCCCTTGGGAGAGCCAGAAACCGCGGTAACGCTTATTGATAAATTGTGAAGACGGCAGACACCAAATAACGAGTGTCTCTTTTTCCTGTACAAGCGGATGATCGGTTCTGAGCGTCCCGGTTCACTCTGGTGTGCAGGCCTCGTGGTCCACATTCAGCGCCTGTTCGATGGAAGATCTCTTGGCGTTGCACAACAGGCCGAAGCTCGATATGGCCACGCTTGTAATACTCGGGGTTTTGAAGTATCAGAGGTGCGCCAACCAGCAACGGAGGCCGACGAAGCGTGGGAATCGTTCATGGCCCCCCCCGGGTTTTCAAGTTGGCCGACAAAACTCACCATCCAAATCGAATTTCAACGGTAGCTGACTTTTTCACCGGTACGTCCTTTTGTCTCCAGGACGTGGGGCTTCTATGGCTGTTTCTTCTCTGGGGATCATCAGCCTGCCCATCGAGGCCACGTCACGAAGATTGTTACACATTAGGGCAGGCCCTTACCAGTCGTTTCGGTTAAACAGCCGGACTGGTTGTCTCCAAGTTTCACGGACACGGCGTAGAATCATTCGAGGCTACGAGGGCAAAGACTGCAAAGGCATGCCAGGCCCCCAAGGTGTGCGGTGACAAGGCTGTAGGAGAAATGTCAAATCGCCAAGAAAACGTCCGGTTATCCACATGACACAGAGAGACCGTCACTCCCGTCAAAGCGCGGCAACACTGACGGGCATGTTAGCCGCTCCCAAGGCAAATGGTTTCCTACAGCTCGCAAGCGGTCGCCGAAGCCGGTCAGCAATCGGCTGGCAGCACGACAGGCCCCAGCTAGTCGGCGGCCGTAGATCCAAGAAAGTGTGCAACTTCCAGAAACTGTATTTGCGGTCTTTGCCAGATCAAGACTGTCCGGCATAAGGAATGGCCTGGATGCCACAACTGGCTCAATTTCTCCTTCAACTTCTTTGGCAAAGATTGTGGCTTCTGTTGTCGGCATTCATGGGATATGCATGCGGAGAGCGAAAACCCTGTCTCACCCCCCTCAGCCGTGCCTTGTGGATGCACCACCACCCACCGATCGTTCAAGCTTCTTCAACAGTCTGACTCAAGGACGTCATACACAAATCCGAACCTGGACGTAGATCTGTCAGCAGGTCGCCTTCTCAACTCTCGAGATTGGTGCTGTTATGTCAATCCTTTGTCAACCGTGGAGAGTCTGCAGAACTGCTGAACCTCTGCATAGCATTGCCCTCCTTTTCTCCGGGGGGCTTAAAGCGGTTGTCTTGTGATCCCACGGCTAGGAACACTTTTTCCCATTTCTCTTGTCCCATGCGTCTGCCTTCACATGTGGCATCCGACGAGTCAGTAAATCCATGCTTTCCATTAACGGGACGTACGCCGTCAGTTTACCCTCCACTGACCGCTGAACGGCACATGTGTCCTCCCATTGCTCTCGGGTGCGAACGGGTTGTTTAAAAGTCGACTAGATTTCCCAAGGTCGACAAATGCGCCGTCTCAACTACCCGTTAAAAACCACTGTGGTACTTCTTGCGGTGCTCTTTGTCTCCTTCAGTCTGGTTCAGGGCTCCGGCGACAGCTTGCTCCTCTAAACCACTTGCAGCCCCCCCCTCTTGATTGGAATGTGGCAGTGGGGGATTCTCGTGCTACCTCGACTTTGAATGTTCGGCCATCAGTAGCCACGTCACCGGGCTACTGCCCCGGCAGCGCTTTGGCCTTGTAGTGATTATGTTGTTTTAGGGCTTCTATAGCGCCTCTGGCCTCTACAACCGACCACAGCTGTCAGCATGCTGGCAAACCAAACTGAGTTCGACGGTCCCGGTGGAGGGGAATCCAGAAAAGTGATTGCGTGCTCGTCTGCACTCCTGTTAAGCACGTCTGCCGCGGTCATGTCTCAAGTTGTCGCGGGTGCCATCCCAGACAACAATGTCCCGACAGAAAGCCAAAGTTGTCCGTACCAGACCAGGCCCCGTGGCCCCGCAGTCAGAGAGGGTGTGAATGCCTCAAATCCTTGGGGCAGCGTATACCCCAATGCGGAAAGCTCCGCGTGTACATCCACAAGCAGCCGGGATAAGACACAGGAGCAGCTCCGCTGTCCCGGCAGTGGCAAGGACCAGCTGTGGCTGGCCAATCGTGCAGATATTGGGGAGGGGAGAGACCCTTGTGCAGCAAGGAAGGAGACCTTGGTGGTATCTTCGAGTGCAGGAGTATCGAATTCGGCGACTGCATGTGCAAAGGGAGTCAGCGACTGGAAGACGGGGAACTGGAATAAAGAAAACTGTGAGAGATGGACAGGGAACAACGAGACAACCCGGGAGAGCTTCTGCGCAGCTAAAGCTGATTTGTCTTTAGTTTGTCCTCTACATGCATATCGGTTTAGCTTGAGGGACTTTGACTTTGGAGGGTTTCTGGGAGATGGAGCTCATGGGTGTGTATTTGTTGCGCGGGAAAGAAGAAGTGGTTTCGTCTGCGTTCTTAAATGCATTACGAAGGCTCATCTGGTTCGCGGCGGGAATGAGGCCTTGTTGAAGAAAGAGGTAGAGCTACAGGCCCACCTCAAGCATCCTCACATCTGCTGTATGTACACGTGGTTCCAGACAAGTAGTGCCATCTTCCTCGTCATGGAGTACTGCCTCAAAGGCGACTTGTTTGCTCTTCTCGACAAAACCACGTGTGGTTTTGATGAAAGAACTGTCGCTAAGTGAGGCTTTGCTTCTTCTTTGAATCTTCACTGCTTACAAGAGAATCCCCCACTCGGGACTCCCTGCCAGTGAATGCACTTCGTTCTTGTACTCCAGCAGGTTCAGACACTAGATCTGGACTCGACCACCCTATATATTCACTGAAGCTTAAGCGATAGCAGATAAGCTTTTCTTCTCTTAAGAGCGAATGCCGTGGAGAGTGGAATTGTCTCCGTGTCTCTTCAGTGTAGGAATCAGGGGGTTGTGAAAGGAGTACTTCGCTGCTTTCTTTTCGCTGGAAAGAAACCGAAGGTCACCAATAGAAACGCGGAGAGAGTAAATCAGCAGTAGCAACATGTTGTAGCTACGAACGGTTTACTGCCCCTTCAGGACTGCTTAGAGTTACTCGTAGTGTCGCAGCCTGTCTCGTGTGTATGTCATTGCATTCGACAGGGGGTCTAGCTGATGTTTGGGGTGTCATAGATACTTCTTGTCAGTGGTTATGATTGGCTCTGTCTTCTTCATCTCCACCTTCTGTTGCTGTTTTCTTTTTCTTCTATCTATTCATCTCCTTTTTACTGTGTGAAGGAGTCATGCTGCTGTATGTCTATACTTTTTCGTGTATGTGTCCGTAGGGGAACGAGTAGCAGTAGCGAAGACCTTACATCTACATGCTTGCATCTTCTGATATACCTATCTACCCATGGTACTTCATGCGTACATCATACTTAGCTATAGGTGACCGGATTGGTGTTTTGTTATACGTATGATGGCAAGAAAGTCTTGCCTTTCTCTAACGACTTAAAAGCTCCTGAAGCGCCATATTTTAATGCCTTCAAATTAGCTCTTCGGGTCGAGGGTGGACCTGTCGCTGACTATCTCATTTCTTTCGTCTGTCTGTGTTGGAGTACAGGCATCTGTTTCAAATTACATGGGCAATTCGGACGTGCCATGACAAACGCATCGCGCATTTAGATATCAAGCCAGTGAGCCAGCCAACTACCATT
Source organism: Cystoisospora suis (assembly GCF_002600585.1). Classification (NCBI taxonomy): domain Eukaryota; phylum Apicomplexa; class Conoidasida; order Eucoccidiorida; family Sarcocystidae; genus Cystoisospora; species Cystoisospora suis. Next base: position 16,751 of record NW_027155280.1, on the reverse strand, counting down.
TTGCCACACTCGGCAAGATAAGCAGACCGCTATCTATCTCTAATTTTTCTATGTCTTTAGTCTACGCATCTATGTATCTTCCTATTTGTAATCTATCTATATATGTATCTTTGACCTATCTATCCATTTTTGATCTGTCTATGCAACTTTGATCTATCTAGGTATCTTTGATCTATCTATCTATCTACCTACCTATCTTCAGTCCATTTCAAATCTATCTGACTCTGATCTGTCTGTCTCTCTATGTGTGCACATGTCCGCCTTGTCCGCTCATGCACTGGTCTCCCCTGACCGATACTTTTGGGTGTGCTGTTTCGCTTCTTCTTTTCTCCCTTTAGTGTATTTCTTCTGTACCTTCAAAACTGGAGAATGTCGAAGAAGGCCCACCAAGGGTGCCTCTCCCCCCACATGTGGTCAAGCGAAGCGCGCATCTGGAGTCCTGATGAGGGCATTTCTGTAGGCAATCTTCTCTTTCTCATGATGGTGGTTTGTTTCTTTGCTTTTCTCATATAGGAGAACGTCCTTGTAAATCACAAAGATCAGCTGAAGCTTGCTGACTTTGGACTTTCAGCTCATATCGGGGGTGAACATAGGAAACGTGGAGTTTCGATCCATAGAGGCACTTGCGGTAAGATGAGAAAGAAAGAAACTACATGCATTCTACACACTGTAGACCCCCAGTTCCTTCATTCCTTCTTTTCTCAATGGATATAGAGGTAGACTACGAACAGGGGAGCGCACACAGCATATTCACTCTCTTGATTCGAGCGCTGGCTTGGTCTCTTGTGTACGTCTTGTTCTATAAGACTGCCTTGTTTTATCATGATAGCTAGTAGGAGCGCACATTCCTGAATATCCTGTCGAGAGCACGGGTGGTTGTTTGACAAGCTTGCCTTCGTGAGGGTGGAGGGACTATACAGGTATGTATACATGTATACACTTGAGACGTAGACTTACAACAAATACCTACCAGGTCTTCCCTCTTTTCTTAGTGTCACACCGAGCTCTTCCTGCTAGCTGCAGATGTTAAACGAATCTCTTTGTCGGAAGAGGGGCTTACACAGGCGGACAGAGTTGCAACAAACGTTTTAGTGGATTTCTGTGAAGACGTCTCACGGTACGATGATGTATGAAGTAGTCACACACACTGAACTATCTCAGTTCAGATATACCTCAAGATCGGAATTCCTCTACGTATTCCCCTATAGCCGTGTAGACAAGAATTCTGGATGAGTGTATAGAGAACCTTCATATAAACAGGGGGTATGTCCACTCTATTACTTTGAAGTCAACGTTGAAAAGACACACAAGTGCATGCATGTTGTTCTGTCTATAGATCGAAAAGACACTTTTTGACTTTCCTTATCTGTCTGAATCCTCCTCGCTATCCGTGACTAGCTCTCGAGGTACTGATAAAGATTCCTCCTTCACACAAAGAGGAACCTCGTCATATCTTTTTTTTCTCCTTCCCTAATGGACTGACGTATCCACTGCCCTCTCACTCGTCATCTGACTCAACCCCCCCTCCCCTTTTTTACATAGATCACTTCTTCATCACACAAGGTGCAACATTTCTTCTGCGAGAGAGAATGACTTTATGAAGCTTTTGCTCCTCAATCGAACACCTCTGCGCATCCCCACTCAGTCCCAAGGATGCTTGGGTGCTATACGTTTAGTTGAGCCTTATGAGCTCTGTGTGTGTGATACAAGGGAGCATAGGTACGTAGGCATATTGCCTTGAGCCCGACCTGATGAGTATTTTTGGCGCGTGGTGCTTGCTTGTTTTCCAGACTACTTTTCTCCTGAGCAATGTACCTTTCGTCTGAGAGGCGCCGCGATGAGAGCTGCAAGGGCCGCGGCAGCTACAGCTGATCCTGCTACTCGACAACAACTCCTAGCAGCCACTCTAGAATCACAAGGCGAGCATGTCTGTAGTTTCGATGAGAAGAGTGATATCTGGACAATCGGCATCTTAGGATTTGAGCTTTACTTCAAGTTTCCTCCCTTTGGGTCTCAGGTAAAGAAAAAGAAAAGTGAAGAAAAGGGAGGGGTGAGTATGATATGCTGTTTGTTCATAAGATTGTTCTTATCGATCTTCTGGTTGTCACGAGTGGGAGAAAAAGTCAAAGAACGGAGGGCTATGGTATGTTGTTTCTCATGAGAGGTGCTTAGCGGCTTTTTTAAGACCCCCGGCAAATAGATATCATGGAAAGTGGTGGTGCAAGGGATGGTGGGGGAGGGATGAGATAGACGTGATGAATGATATATAACGGTTACTCTTGTTGTGTTTAGCGGTTGACTTTGCCTGCATGTCTCTTGTTACCTTCACGAAGGAGTTGTTCTTACGTAGCGTGTCTTTAAGAGACAGAAGAGAAAGCAGGGGAGAGTTTTCGTTGTTTACAAACCAAAACAAACACTCGTCTCTCGCAGGAAGTAATGCATGTGATAAGTACTCAACTAAGGAACTAGGTAACTCGAACACATATGGCAGTCCTGACACATCCGGAGTATTCTTCAAGAGACATGTATCTCTGTCTGTATACGTGTAGTTATATAGAGAGAGATATGTATACATCTGCATATGCACAGATGCCCTTTAGAATCGCCACCAATATAGAATCTGCCATAGGGTAGTTGCTGATCTTTACGTTCGAATAGAAGAACACGCTGTTCCATCACCTTGTGGTTCGTGGTCCGATGCATATGATGACAGGAGGTGGGTTGATTAGAAGAGCATTCAGTATGTACCTATCTATCTATGTAGATCCATTCTTCAATCATCAAGAACATTTGGTGTTTGTTCCTCTAGGCTTCAAGACAAAACTCTTACGGCTCTTCTTCTTCTGAAACGAAGGAAGGGATGCATGCAGGACTTTACTCTTCCTAGAGTGACCTCATGCATGCTTTTTCTGATAGGCTGTGTAGCACTTAGGCCCGTGCTTCCCTGCTAGCTCGCTAATTAGAGGGATGGGCGACTAGTCGCTTACGATGTTGGTGTGGTATCCCCATGTCTGGATTCAGAATCTTCATGGCCCTCACGACATTCTTCTTGTTGCCAATGTTGTCTGTGCTCATTTCTCTCCTGTCTATAGTGTCATTTAAGTGAAGAGACAGTCATGCATAACGTTCGTAATAAACACTGGAGTGAAGGCGTTGAGGAAGCGGCAGCTACCAATGAAGGAATCAATCAGAAGCTAAGATCTATGAGCAATGACTTCAGGTAAATCCCAATCAACATCACCCTCTTCTCAACTATTCGGCTCTGTATATGACCATGAAGATATATATACATATTCAGACGTATGTACGTGCATACATATATGTATATATATATGCATGGATACAGTTATTCGAGGAGAAGACTACCAAGTAGGTCGGGCAGGCTACTAGGGAAAGAGAAAAATTGAGAAGCGTATTGGGATGGATACAAAAAAGTAAGTCCTCAGCGCGCACGCGCAAGGAGGGCATTAGAATGCACTTCGTCTTGAAGACCCTAGCACTGATTGAACAGCTTCTTGGTATGTATGTCCTCCCGCGTGCATAGATCCGATGCTTGATCAAGCAGCAAAACTGCATACTTTCCTATCTCTTGTCTATCTATCATTCACCCACCTGTAGAGCTTGTTTATCAGGAGATGAGAAAGAGTACGTAGAAGCCGTGTTATTCTTTCGATGTATATACAGTGGGACTATGGGTGTTGTCATGTTCTCTCTTCCATGCTCAGGTCGTTTTTATCGGCGTGCTTAAACAAGAAAGCGTCTTTACGCCCAACAGCTGAAGCTCTCTTGGAGTTTCCTTTCTTACAGAAGAATAACAGAGAGATAGTGAATAGTGTACACTTTTTACAGCAGCCTCGACATCAGCAAGGTCATAAAGGTTTTAATCAACCTGCTGGACCGTGGCAAACACCTCGACCAACCTCATGCTAATCAAAGGCTCTATCCCATCTGTCTTCTCTACCGCTTTTACATGAAAGAATCTTCACTTCATTTCAGTTATGTAGATGGCAGGTTACGGTAATGGATGAATCGACGGTTGGTTTCAAGAGGGCCTCGCCGCCGCGGCGCGTGTGAGTGTTCCATAGGTGCTTATATTTACCCTCGCGCCTTGTGTGCAGTAGAGTACGAGCTCTTTGGTTCGCCTTTCTATTTGACAATAATAGAAAGAAAGGCTCCTGCCAGATTTTTACAACAAGATTGTCCTGAGTTTCACGCGTGGCACTTTTTTCTTCCTTTCTGACCAATGGAAAAACAAACCCAAAAGAGTGAAGGGCATGCAAACAGGCAGGCCCGCTCTGAATGCCAAGAAAAAACGAATGTAGAAACGTCGTGTTTTTTTCTTTCAATGCTTTTTTGCCTCAAGCAAGCATCAGCAAAAAAAGGCTTAGAGTTTTTGTCAAGTCTCTTCTCCTCATTCTTATACTCTTGAAAACCAAAGAAAAGATGCCCTCCCTCTGTTTTTGTTTGTGGCCGCATGCACATGTCATGGATGTACAAAGGCGTATAACTAGCGAGCGATTTGAGTAGGGTCCGATTGTTTCTTCGTGAGTCACTGAGTTTGTCCCAAACCCTTTGTTGGCAATGGCTTCCGCTGACCTCTTAACGCACCCTCGACACGGCACCCCGCGGAGTGGAAATGATTCAGCCTGACTCGATTTTCTTGTTTGTATACATTGCATGCATACTTGAGGAGATAGGTGCGTACGCCTACATGGCAGGCTGTGTACCCGCATTCCGTAGCCAGGCGCATTGTAGTCCTTGGAGTAATAGTGTCTGTCATCCCGGGCCTATTGCTTTGGCCAAGATACGGATTTGCTGCTAGAGGACGGTGGCCCCAATGTGATTGGACTCGCTGCCTGTTCGTGGCACCTCTGACTTCAACGCAGGGCTTTTTATCTTATGTGGCAAGGACTCCGGAGATTCTGCGGGAGGCTTCATTCATCTGGTGCTAGTCTTGCTCGTCAGCGCAGACGCGAAGACGCCGCCGTTTTTCAGATCTGCTTCAACGAAGTGAAAGAGCTAGTTCACGTCTTTCTGGGACACCTTGCTGTTGCTACCCAGATTAGAAGCTGCTTTCACCTTGGCGCTGTTCGCCTGTTTTGAAAATGGCGTTTCGCCAGCCACGTTGATTCGAAGTGGCACACACGAACTTCGGAGTTCTAATTGCTTCTCGGGAGGCTGATCAACCCTGTAGGTACCGACGGGGTCTTTGAGAAATGCTATGTGCGTCATTTGCCCGCCTTCGTGTCGAAGCGATCTCTCTTCCAGAGGCTTTATTTGAATGGCTACGGCGAAGCAGCTGGAGGAAGTTCCAGAATACTGGACGAAGGACACTCACGAAGGGCTCCAATGAAAAACAGGTCGAAACTCATCACCGCTGCTCCCGGCGTACGTCCGCCCCGGGGTTGATCTCGTGATTGAGAGAGCGTGAGAGCACACCGGCTACTCCTCCGGCGTCCATCCTCGTGCTGCGGTAGTCCGCTTGGACTGCAACAGGTTTCGTAGTAAATTATCTAGCGAATAGTCCACAATGCTGCTTGCAGCGGGCTGCTGTCAGTGTTGTGAGGTGCCCACCCGGCCTTACTGGGCCGATTCTGCCTCCAATGGAATAACTCCTGCGTGCTTCCAGGTAAGGTTAAACCGAGCAAATGCCGCCGTACCCCCGAGCTGTCGTGAAAAGCAGAACACCCGCACCCAGACGAAGATCTAGTTTCTTAAGCCACGTGCTGGACAGAAAGACGATGTGGAAGGACCCTCTGCGAAGGCGGCATGGCATTCTGCTTTGTCACGGCTTACCGGATCAAAGAGGAAATCTGAGAGTGCAGAGCGTACTCTGATATGTGGCATAAGAGCCCTTGGAACCTTTACCGTCCGCGGTCACTACGGATGGCGACTCGGATAGCGATGTCTCTAACGAACATTTCCGGCGTATTCTGAAACGCTGCCGTCTCGGCATCCTGAGTGTCCGTCTATCAACAAAACAACTTTTTCAGAAATCTTCTTATCACTTTCAGAATGCTCGTCCACTGACCAGGGGTAAATCAGGGAAGGAATTCGGACAAGTTTGCTCGCACAGCCATTCTAGGACAAGTGACGTGAAAACGAGCCGAAAACGAGCTGCGGTCCTGCTCCGGTCTAGTTTGCTTCGACACACGAAGCTGAGGAAAGCCGACTAGATCTTCTCAGGCGACTCCCCGGTGAATTTACCGAGGAAAATGTACGAACTGACTGAAGAAAAAGAGTGCATCGGGGATGCCCCGTTCAAACTTAGAACGCCTCGCTCATGGTACAACGCTGAGTCTCCAAGCCTTCGAGATTCTGAATCCAGTGTTACATGTGTACATTTCTAGTTGCGGAAGACCGAAAAGCACCCCTTATGTCGGGCTGCCTTTTCAGCCGTGTACACGCCCGCTTTTACACACCGTCCCACATACAGGTGAAGGTGCTAGATCGGTCCTGCCCATCTGAAAAACTACTCTCGACGAGGGCTTCCGCACTGCGCGCCGATTGTGCTTCTCTAGAGCCGGTACCCTGTCACACCGAACGCCACAAAGGCGGCCTTGGAAGTGCATGCGATCTTGTGGACTCCACGCCGAAACCACGCATACGGATGATCATGTGTATCCCTCACTCTTAAGACGGAAAGTCAAGAGTTTTTCGTTTCGACTGTAAACACAGCTCCAATGTACTAAACGTTTGGCCAGGCCCCTGCCCGCGACTGACGCCCGGCCCCCAAGCAAAGCACACTTCTACTCTGCTTCAAAACCGGAGAGCAAGTAGACCCATCAAAGAACAGCCTACCCAGAAGGACTGTTGTCTCAGACGCACCGAAAGCATTCGAAACGTTCATTACATCGCACCCTATGCAGACCGACTGCAGGGCAGTTACCGTCACTCACCCGTTCATGAACAAGGGTGTCTACATAGATACACTCGTTAAGTAAAACTCTCTAGAGTGAAAACGAAACTATCATGTCAGTAACATCAAAGCACCTGCAAACACTCCGGCACAACCTCCATCGATGAATGAATGAGACGCTACGTCATCAGCTGAGGTGGTCACGCAGCCATCCGCGTACAGCAACGGCCGTCTCTCTTTCTTTCTTCTTTTCCAGCCCAACCGCTACGCATACACCCCACTACTCACAACGTGTACACGACAAAGGCAGCACCAACGAAAACAGTGTCATCCCTCCATTTGACCTCCCTCTACTCCCACTCTCCACCGTGTGATCTCCCGATCAAACGAAGCCTCATGAACCAAATAAAAAGCACTAGGTATTGATCAACATCGGATATATCCACCGCAAAAAACATGCTTGAAGCGATCATCTCCAGGGCTCCTACACGGCGCGAAATTCGCAGTGAGAACCGCCAAAGCCGTCTTCTTCGATCTCGAGATACACTCTCGACAGCTGAGGTATACAGAAACTGCTGGGAGACATGAAGCCGCTCCGTCCTGTGTACCTAGCAAGAGAAAGTAAAGGTATGTGTGAACTCCTTGCGCTTATCCGCCGGAGTCTTTTCTACGGAGCAAAACCAGCCAGAAAGAATCTCTCATGATTGATCTAAAGCATCATTCACTACGAGTGTGTGTTGCCTTCTTTCTATAGTAAAAACAAACTGATATGTTCTTTATCTGTCCTCAAACAAATCCTGATTCCTGTACAGTGCTGTAGTATCACAGAAGCTGCTAAGCGAAGAGATCTTCCCGATCCGCGCCAACACTCTCGGGTGCAGCTTCCATCTGGGTGAACTGAAGATAATGCGATGGCCTGATAAAGCAGACATAGAGAATGACGAAAAGAATAATGAGAGAAAGGATACAACAACCAACAAAAGAGCTAATCATTCTACGAATACACTATGCCTTCCTCAGTTCCAGCAGTCTATACATGATGTTCGCCTGTATGTACACATAGGCTCAACCGCGATCTATGGTGGAAGAAAGAAGAACGACAACCGGAAGATGCTTCCCATGCATGCAGTCCATCAGGGACACGACATACACACGTGAACGTGATCTCTTGCAAGTACGTGGGCAACAAACGGACACCGCTACCGAAATATGATGGATTCTTGCTCACTATCTATCTATCTACCTACCTCTCTATCTATATTACCGCGTACTCTCTTGTGAAGAAACGAAGTTACAGCAGATGAAAACGCATATGGGGATCTATCTTATCTAATCCTATGCATGACTAGCCCCGCCTGCTTCTTCTGAGTCTAGCTATGAGTATCTATCTACTTTAGTCTCACCTCCCGTGCGACGTCTTTCCCACATCCCCTATACAAATGTCTCAATCAGCGGGCCAACAACTGAAGATCTTTATGACCGCATAGAAACAAACCGGTAATAGACCGGAAATCCTACTTCCAGCCTCTTCTCTCTTTACAGCATCTCTCTATGTATGTATGTACGACATGCAACCGAAGATACTGTTAGCTCACCTGTGTAGCTCATGATAGAATTCCTTAGGTGTATCTAGAACAAGACTGTATCGCATATGAGGCGAATGCTTGACTCCCATGAAGTTGTAGTTCCACAGACCACCCTCCGGTACCATGAAGAAACCAAGGAAAACGTCACTTAGCAACATCTGAACCTTCTCATAATGAGTTGGGAGATAGCCTGAAGGCGACGGCCCTGTATCCTACAGACGAAGAACAACACAACATACACCCGAAGAAGAAAACGATGATAAAGAGAAACAACTAAGGAAAGATGGAAGCCGTAACAGATGATAGACAAAGAGCGGGGAAAAGAAGTGAAGAGCAAGGCGGGAAATGATGCTGTTCACTTGTTATGCTTCGACGAGCTCACGATGAAGAGAGACACAAGAACGACTCTTATCATGCTCGGGCAAGGAATAGAAGGGCAAGCGAGATTCTTTGCACACTTCGAAAGAGACTGGCGAAGCGGACGGACTCACAGAGATACATAGATAGATAGACAGATGGAGATATAAGTTCAGAAGAAACAAGACTGGATCTAAGAGACGACGTGAGCTTCTTCTCCCAGAAGATGTCTTAGTATTTTGAGAGAAAGAAGACATGTTGAAGGTATAACAAGCGGTGCTAGAGGTATACGGAGGAACGCGAAGAAACGTCTCAAAAAAAATGACAGAAACTGCCAACTCGAATGAAAAGAGAAAGCCGTTCTCGATGACAAGGAACGGAGCGGAAGAGAAACAAGTTCACTTCGAAGACGAAGTCGAACACAGCAAAGAGCTTTGGTCTTCAAGATGATACAGATAAAAGTACATGAAGTCAAATTACTGTGAGAGGCGCAAAGAGACAAGAAGAATAGGCGCCTGCATGGAAGAAATGCTTGAACGAGCCAAACACAGAAACAACCATCCACATACATATCTTGCTCTCTCGGACAGTGTGGTAAAAGAAGCTCCCCCTCTATCGGAGAAAAGACCACCCTTAAAGTCTATCAGCCTGATGGCATTTGAAGTAACAACTTCAATGGAAACTCTAAAGGTCTCTTTCACCCATAATGGAATAGTCTGTTTGCCTGTCTGTCAATTTCTACATCTCAGAAGAATACACATATGAAAAGAACCGAGCTTCCTCGAAATAGGCACGCGGAAGTCTGTTTGTCTAAGGATTGATCCTTTCGAGGCCTGCGACTGTAGACGGTGCACCCAACACATTACCAGGAAAACAGCACACCCACAAGTAAGTAGATGGGTAGGTCTATCCTTTCTTCTTGAAGAGAAATAGTAGTACATAAAATTCTTCATCACACCTCATCATCACGGTGCATGTACATCCCTCCTTTGACCTCTTCTAAATACAACCCACACCATCACTACTACTACTAATACAACCAGACAGCAAACGTATATATATATACCTAGAGATATAGATATATATATAGGAATATGCACATATACATCAGCCAATACATAGATGTCAGCGAAAACAAGTCTATCTGTGCATGCGTTCACATGGATAGATGTATAAACAGCCAAGGAATATCTCTACATGGATGCGTGTGTGTATGTATGGAAGTCTTTTCTTACCTTATTAGCTTTGCCCCATTGATATCCTTGCGGAGTTAACTTGTAAGCGGTAAGAGAGCATGACCCAGGAGTGAAAGAGCAAGTGACAATAACTGTTGAGGCGGCATCCCAAGTTTTATTTTCATTGAGAATCTTTGCATGCGCCGTGACATCTCCTGGCGATAGCTGTGGCGTTTCATTGGGCTGTGTATGGATCCATCCAATGGGTTCCAGATCATTCAGATAGGGATGATCCGGTAAAGCCTGTGGAAGAGTCACTCCTTGATGGCTTCCTACTTGGGGAACGAAGACGAGAGCCCGTATTTCTTTCACTTGTTGGTTATCCGGTGGAGATACACCATAGAGATAGGCAGCAATTTGTGTACGTAGATCTGATACACATATAAATTTCTTGAGAAGGTTCTTTGGTAGAACATAGGTATGACCGGTTTCTTTGATATCATCTGAATTCACATAGATATGATGTGTTCTTAAATGAAGAGAAGCTGCGCTAATAGCTCGTACACGCCAATCTGTTTTACTACTGAAGACCTGTTGCTCATGAGGGGATTGGGTCGCCACAATCATTTCATCTCCATGCACATTCACAGATCTTGTTGTGGTCGCTGTGACTTGACTAACTTCTTTCGTCTGTGTCTCTATTTCAGCGATTTGCTGTCTTTGAATGGATGGAGGAGAGATTTCCATACCCAAAATAATATCACGAATCTCGGATTGAGTCAGAGACGCCACATTGACATTATTCTTCTTTCCGTAATCTGCTAAAATCAAGTCTTTCAACGTCACTTCGACGTGAATCCATTCTTCATCTGTCAAGGTCGGCCAGATATGATGCTGCTGAGTCACCGTCGATTTGTTAGGCTTCAGTATCACCTTCGTACGTTCTGTATTCACATGCATCGCTCTTAGGAGAAGAAGTAACCTAGAGAATGCTGTATAGGAAGAGATCGACTTTAACCAGTCATCATACATATTGAACAAAACCATCTCAGGCTGCGTGGCTTTCAGAATCATATCGCCAAACTTCTCCACCTTCATAATGGCTTGGAAAGGTAGGTTCAATTCGCTTCCTTTAATCACAATATTTGGAAAGTCAAGTAAATGAACCTCTAACGGATCTAGCATCCCCTTTCTTGTCGCTATCAGTTGCTTCGGCTGTTCTTCTACGGGAAGAGAACGAATCAAAGCTGCTACTTCTTCCGCCGTCTTCCACTTAGCTAACTGAGTTAAACGCTTCTGTCCTGCCCACACAGATGTATGAATAATCTTCAAGAATAACTGGCCTGAAGAAACAGACAAGAAAAGATAATAAAGGGGAAAACAGATGGAAAAGTAACATTTTGAACAAGAAAACACCAATGGAGAAACAGGAGAAAGACAGAGAGAAAGGACAACAAAGGGGGATGAGAAGGATAGGAAGAAGAGATGATGTATGTATGAGTGTAGGTAGATAAGACCTGCGAATCAAAGATGCGAGCGGATCATCCAGTGAACATTCCGTCACTCCGTCTATCATCAATATTTAGAAATTCTTTGAATAGGCACTTTTCCCAAAAAAGAGGCCTTCAGTCTAAATTCTCTCTTTCCCTCCCTACTTCTCCCCTAGGATGTGAAGAAGTACCATGTGCTTTCACAGAGCTGAACTCGTGCTGTTTGAACAATGTATGAAAACAAAGAAGTTCCTCTTTTAGAATAGAAACCATCATTCAGAACCCCACCCAAACAGACAAGAAGCGGCCAAGACGACCCGGTGTAAACACCGCCAAATGATACATCTAGGTATCCACATACATACATACACATACATGATATGTACCTACCGAATCACGTATGCATCTACATATATGCATATACACATGTATCCGCACGTATCCCTATACATCCATACACAAATACACATACACATGGAGACAGTCTGAATGCTGTAGGCAAGAGAATGGCCCGCTAACACCAGAGCAATACAGACACCGATACATTTGTTTGAGTCCACCTCCGATCAACTCCCTCTTCTCACCTGTTCGAGGATTGAAGATGAAGATAGCGCCATTAACAGGTTTCGTCGTTAAATTTCCTTCAAATGTCTTGTGTATAGTAACACGATAGACATTCGTATCATCGACGAACCAAATGGTTTGATTGCTGAAGAGCTCGCCATAGTTCTGTGAGGTGAGATATGGCTCAGTCGGCTCCGAAGAATAGAGCTGTAGACCTTTACGTATGCGCTCTCGGAGAACATACAAGGCTGGATTAGACTGTCACATAGGAAGAGAAGAGGAACAAAAGAAACACCACATGAAGAAGCGGCACGGGAGAGACGATCAGAATGGCGAAGGCCAAGACACTGAGAGATCGGCAAAAATCATGGATGCATGAAGTAGAGAGAAAGAGGGGGGGAGGCAGTATAGAGACGCAGTCGTAACACATAACAAACTTTCTCGCTATATGTACACCATGGATATATAGCGGCGAGAGAGAAAACCTTTTGCACGTGGAAATATGTACACGAGGTAGTCAGCTCTTCCATGCAATCGATTAGGCCGATGCAAATACATACAAGACCCCCAGGAGCTGTTCCACGACGACTGAGAGCTTTTTCACTTGCACTCGCCAATCTAAAGATGAAAGAGAAAGAGAGGTGTCGCAGTCTATAGGACCGTACACAACCCTCACACGACCTCCCCTAGGACAGCACTGATCATTCGATACTGAAGGTATTATTACTATAATTAGTATTACTCTTAGTATTCTCCAAATACCGTGCAGAAGAGAGGATATACAGTATCTGCACAGAATACAGATCGATCTGTCTACCTATATATATATATATATAGGCGCATACAAAGGATTCTAGACATATTCATCATATATGAGCATTATCACTATCCTTGTCATCACCAAACAAAATGAAGGACAATGTAAAGACGAGGATAAGGAAGCCTAGACCCCAGTGAAAAAATGATATATACACATATATATACATATATTTACATGACATATACATGTATATATATATATCTACATCCGTATACCACGGATGCCTACAAGTACAGGAGAGGGGACTCCTCCGACGACCGCTATGATGATCTCCATCACTAGAGAAGACGATGAGACAGAACACAGGGTGGATATATCGTGTGGAAGTGAGAAAGAGAACTATCCTTTTCCATATGAGAAAAGAAGAGCAGGTATAAGGATGAGGAGGAGGAAAAGTAGTTCGTGCATCTTTCTTACTTTCATGATTTTATTCATAGCTCTTTGCATGAGAGGTTTAAGTCCAGGAAACCAGTTGCCAAAGCCGGAGTGAAGGTTATAGGCTAGATCGATTCCCATGAGTACTCCGGTTGGAGAAGGATAGATCGACATATTATCTGTTGTATAGTCTAAAAATTTACTTCGACAGTAACGCTCGATATCGTGACTATCAAAATCGCCCCAGCGCAATTGAATATCTAGCCTAAAACACAGAGAAAGAACAACAAAGATACAGAGACAGACAGATAGGTACTATAGGGGACGTAGATAGATAGCGGA
>NW_027155280.1:2478-3034 GCF_002600585.1 Cystoisospora suis | reverse complement strand
CCCCCCCCCCCCTCGAACCTCTCCGTCCTTTTCCCTTCTCTTTCTAGTCAACTTCCATTGATCAGGAAGAAGAGGACTAGCGGCAGTCGTAGTAGCAGGAGGAAAGAAGGAACAAGAAGATGAGATAAAAACGATACTAGGCGTTTTGCTTGTTCTTCTCATGACACAAGCTAGACAGATGGACACTACGACCCTTCTACTTGAGACGAGGTCAACCACCGCAAGACGAGGAGAGAGAAAAGAATGACAACGAAATGCATGCAGATATGTGCCCTCCACATACAGCCGAAGACAAGACGGCTAGAAAAAACGCCATGGATGCTTTTTCCTTCCAGTCAACCTTACCAGTATTTCGATGTAGTTGTTCCATCCATGACGTCCTTCCCGTCAGCAAGAAGGGACGGCTTCGATACCTGCCACTTATAGGCGGCGAAGAGAAGAATATCAGCACATGAGGAGTTCATCTTATACGATTTTCGAGGGTGAATGGTTTCCTTCTGAACCATCTCAATCTCCAGTGAATCTAGCTCTAGATCGAACACCTAAAGACAAAACA
>NW_027155280.1:528-2436 GCF_002600585.1 Cystoisospora suis | reverse complement strand
GACCAAACAGACCGACCCGAAGAATGAGACAGACAGATGAAGAGAGACACAAATACAGAGATAGACGACGTCCGCATGAGATACATATCCACTGTGAAGAGAAAAAGACGAAATGAGACCTGTGGTGGACAGCCGTCCACTTCTCTCGTGAAAAGGGAGGCGAGCAAGTCGCTCTTCTTCACTACTGAATGAACACACCCCCCACCGCCGGATAGTTCTCTGTCTAACTCTCAGAGACTGCAAAAGAGGACTATGATCTCTTTTGCAGCCTGTGACAAAAGGAGAGAGAGACTCGCTCATTTGAAAGTGTTACGCGATATATATATAGATATATATCTATGTATGTATATCGCATGCAACAGACTCCTCGAAGATGCACTGAACGAGATGAGAAGATGACGTATGCTATGTGAGGACGATGGACAGGAGCAATAGCAGTCGTTGCATACTATACATAGTCTACTGTAGATTCTTGAGAAACTCCAAATGAGGCGGAGAGAAAGAGCGAGAAAAGGGACAATTAGAGAAGTGAAGAAACTTTTTTTTTGAACACACCTGACAGAGATCCATAACAATCGATTCATGGACTTTCTGCCATAAGTGAGCTCGCATGATCTGAATGAGAGAAATCTTCAACGTAGGAATCTTCCCGTGCATAAAGATACCCGTCAAGTCCAGTTGCACCTGTGAAACATACAGGACAAGAAGACAGAGACGATGCAACACACATTCTCCCTAAACGTAAAGACTCCCGTGTGCTTTTTCCACACATGTCCCAACAGATACATTACCTCTGAGAGAAAGAAACAGAATCGACTTCCACAGAAAACAATCCTCATGCTGAATCCATCAGGATACAAGAAGCCTGTCTTCTCCATTTTCGAAAGATGTACACCCAGGAAGAGTCTGGCATACATGCATCCTAGTGAGAACTGTCTCCATGATCTTTTCGTAGACAATATAATCTTCATCAAATACAAACCTTTATATAATTCTCAACCACGAAGCGAAAGGAGAGGAAGGCCGTCTATTGCCCTGTATGTATCAAGAGTACTAGAGGACTGACGCTTGTCATAAGAGGAGAAAAAATGCGACTCTGACAAACGAAGAAAGAACTGGATAGACGTCGCCATCATTCTATCTGCTTTACATGTGAATGACGAAGTCTGCTATGTACCTCTTTAGTGAGGGAAACAAGCAAAGGGGCATGCTTTTCTCTGTCGCCTCGATAGAACACAAACGAACTTCGCGAGAGAGGGCGGAGCACGGTCCACACGGACACACAAGTCTCGAAACAGGAAGAGAAAAAGAAGGATGAAAAGAGAAGGGACAGTGGGAGAGAGAAGATCAGGAGGACACTTGCAAGCGAGGTGCTGAGGTAACAGCAATGTCCTACAACTGGAACCACTCTTACTGCCATCACATAAAAAGAGAGGGAAAAGCTCGGCTGTCTCCAACTAAAGAAGACTATAAAGACAGCTCTCCGTACGAAGTAGAAGAACGTGAAGAAAAAAGTTCATTCACTAGTTTCTCTGGTTAAATTCTTAATATCTTCTTACCTGGAAACCGACGTAAACATTCGCACGATTGATCGTTGGAGACCACCAGAGGGTGAAGCGACGGTTTGGAATCTGATTCAGACCAGATCGCTGTGCATTTGTCAGTTTCTTATACTTCATACTCTCTTCAAATCTGATCGATACATACAGCATCGAAGGACAGAGACAGATAAACAGATACTTGCAAGATAGATACAGTCAAAAAAATAGATAGAAAGACAGATTCAAAATAGATAGATGGATCCAAGAGAGATAGATACATCCAAGACAGAAAGACGGAGAGATTCAGGATAAATAGATAATTAAAGTGAGATGGATAAATAAATTCAAGACAGACGGATAGATAGAT
>NW_027155280.1:0-344 GCF_002600585.1 Cystoisospora suis | reverse complement strand
AGATAGATATCCAGGTGACTGTGTGCGAATACTGTTTCGTTGTTTTTTTAGAACAGAGGGGAGACGTTATCATAGCAGAGAAAAAGAATAATTTTGGCTCAGTCGGTCTGAGATGAGAATGATTGAAGAGAACAAACTGAAGTGAATTCCAACGAGGGGACAAACTAAGATAGATGAGAATCAAGAGACCTTTTCTTGTCTTCTTGTCTCTTTCCTCTGTACAGTCTACGGACACCATGCACGACAACTTAAAACAGAAGAGAACACAGAACTACGTACACAGTGATCTTCCGCGAAAGACGAAAGGAAAACAACTCCTCTCTCTCTCAACATGATCCAGAAGA
>NW_027155279.1:0-279 GCF_002600585.1 Cystoisospora suis | reverse complement strand
AAAGATCTTTTCCTTTTCATTTGCTTTTATTAGGCTCCTCTAGGAGCCGTTTCGCCTGACTTCCGGCCTTCCTGGGCCATCGTACTAGCGTGGGCCAGCGCGCTAGTCGTGCAACGCGCTGGAGGCTAAGGTCGTTTTTGCGGTTTCTACTAATATTGCTTTCCCGCCTGGATGCGGGGTCATAAAAACTCCTATTTTGTTATTTAGTGCCTATCGCACCAAAGATCTCGCTCTGAGGTGCTCTGGTCGCTGAGATCTGCTATTTTCCGCTTTACTATT